>NC_053024.1:481594974-481707103 GCF_003073215.2 Triticum urartu
TCCCTTCTTGCCCTTGCCTTCTTGAAACTAGTGGTTTCACCAACCATCAACAATTGATGCTCCTTCTTGATTTCTACTTTTGTGGTGTCAAACATCGCGAATATCTCAAGGATCATCATATATGTCCCTGATATATTATAGTTCATCACGAAGCTCTAGCAGCTTGGTGGTAATGACCTCGGAGAAACATCACTATCTCATCTGGAAGATCAACTCCCACTCGATTCAAATGATTGTTGTACTCAGACAATCTGAGCACAAGCTCAACAATTGAGCTTTTCTCCCTTAGTTTGCAGGCTAAGAAAATCGTCGGAGGTCTTATACCTCTTGACATGGGCACGAGCCTGAAATCCCAATTTCAGTCCTTGAAACATCTCATATGTTCCGCGATGTTTCAAAACGTCTTTGGTGCCTCAATTCTAAACCATTTAGCATTACGCACTGAACTATCATGTAGTCATCAAAACGTGTATGTCAGATGTTTGCAACATCCACAGACGACGTTCGAGGTTCAGCACACTGAGCGGTGCATTAAGGACATAAGCCTTCTACTGTCTGCAATGAGGATAATCCTCAGTTTACGGACCGAGTCTGCATAATTGCTACTATCAACTTTCAACTAAATTTTCTCTAGGAACATATCTAAACAGTAGAACTGAAGCGCGAGCTACGACATAATTTGCGAAGACCTTTTGACTATGTTTAGGATAATTAAGTTCATCTTATGAACTCCCACTCAGATAGACATCCCTCTAGTCATCTAAGTGATTACATGATCTGAGTCAACTAGGCCGTGTCCGATCATCACATGAGACGGACTAGTCATCATGGGTGAACATCTTCATGTTGATCGTATCTACCATACGACTCATGCTCGACCTTTCGGTCTCTTGTGTTCCGAGGCCATGTCTGTACATGCTAGGCTCGTCAAGCTAACCTAAGTGTTTCGCATATGTTCCGAGGCCATGTCTGTACATGCTAGGCTCGTCAACACCCGTTGTATTCGAACGTAAGAATCTATCACACCCGATCATCACGTGGTGCTTCGAAACGACGAACTTTCGCAATGGTGCACAGTTAGGGGGAACACTTTCTTGAAATTTTAGTGAGGGATCATCTTATTTAAGCTACCGTCGTTCTAAGCAAATAATATGTAAAACATGATAAACATCACATGCAATCAAATAGTGACATGATATGGCCAATATCATTTTGCTCCTTTTGATCTGCATCTTCGGGGCTCCATGATCATCGTTGTCACCGGCATGACACCATGATCTCCATTGTGTCTTCATGAAGTTGTCTCGCCAACTATTACTTCTACTACTATAGCTAACGGTTAGCAATAAAGTAAAGTAATTACATGACGTTTATGTTGACACGCAGGTCATAAATAAATTAAGACAACTCCTATGGCTCCTGCCGGTTGTCATACTCATCGACATGCAAGTCGTGATTCCTATTACAAGAACATGATCATCTCATACATCACATATATCATTCATCACATCCTTTGGCCATATCACATCACAAGGCATATGCTGCAAAAACAAGTTAGACGTCCTCTAATTGTTGTTGCAAGTTTTTACGTCGCTGCTATGGGTTTCTAGCAAGAACGTTTCTTACCTACGCAAAAACCACAACGTGATATGCCAATTGCTATTTACCCTTCATAAGGACCCTTTTCATCGAATCCGATCCGACTAAAGTGGGAGAGACAGACACCCGCTAGCCACCTTATGCAACTAGTGCATGTCAGTCGGTGGAACCAGTCTCACGTAAGAGTACGTGTAAGGTCGATCCGGGCCGCTTCATCCCACGATGCCGCCGAATCAAGATTGGACTAGTAACGGTAAGCATATTGAACAAAATCAATGCCCACAACTACTTTGTGTTCTACTCGTGCATAGAAACTACGCATAGACCTAGCTCATGATGCCACTGTTGGGGAACGTAGCAGAAATTCAATATTTTCCTACATGTCACCAAGATCTATCTATGGAGAAACCAGCAACGAGGGGAAGGAGAGTGCATCTACATACCCTTGTAGATCGCTAAGCGGAAGCGTTCAAGAGAACGGGGTTGAAGGAGTCGTACTCGTCGTGATCCAAATCACCGGAGATCCTAGTGCCGAACGGACGGCACCTCCGCGTTCAACACACGTACAGCCCGGTGACGTCTCCTACGCCTTGATCCAGCAAGGGGAGAAGGAGAGGTTGGGGAAGACTCCATCCAGCAGCAGCACGACGGCGTGGTGGTGGTGGAGGAGCGCGGGATTGCAGCAGGGCTTCGCTAAGCACTACGAGAGACGAGGAGGGAGAGGGGTAGGACTGCGCCAACAAGAGAGAATTCCGTGTCTTGGGCAGCCCCAAACCTCAAGTATATATAGGGGGAGGGGAGGGGCTGCGCCCCCACCTAGGGTTCCCTCCCTAGGGGTGGCGGCAGCCCCTAGATCCCATCTAGGGGGCGGCCAAGGGGAGGGGGAGAGGGAGGCGCACCAGGCATGGGCCCTAAGGCCCATCTGCCCTTAGGGTTTGCCCCCTCCTCCCCTTTAGGCGCCTTGGGCCCTTGTGGGGGGGGGGGGCGCACCAGCCCACCTGGGGCTGGTCCCCTCCCACACTTGGCCCATGCAGCCCTCCGGGTCTTGTGGCTCCACTTGGTGGACCCCCGGGACCCTCCCGGTGGTCCCGGTACGTTACCGATAAAACCCGAAACTTTTCCGGTGACCAAAACAGGACTTCCCATATATAAATCTTTACCTCCGGACCATTCCGGAACTCCTCGTGACGTCCGGGATCTCATCCGGGACTCCGAACAACATTCGGTAACCGCATACATACTTTCCCTATAACCCTAGCGTCATCGAACCTTAAGTGTGTAGACCCTACGGGTTTGGGAGACATGCAGACATGACCGAGATGACTCTCCGGTCAATAACCAACAGCGGGATCTGGATACCCATGTTAGCTCCCACATGTTCCACGATGATCTCATCGGATGAACCACGATGTCAAGGACTTAATCAATCTCGTATACGTTGTTCTCTTTGTCATCGGTATGTTACTTGCCCGAGATTTGATCGTGGGTATCCAATACCTAGTTCAATCTCGTTACCGGCAAGTCTCTTTACTCGTTCTGTAATACATCATCCCGCAACTAACTCATTAGTTGTAATGCTTGCAAGGCTTAAGTGATGTGCATTACCGAGAGGGCCCAGAGATACCTCTCCGACAATCGGAGTGACAAATCCTAATCTCGAAATACGCCAACCCAACATGTACCTTTGGAGACACCTGTAGAGCTCCTTTATAATCACCCAGTTACGTTGTGACGTTTGGTAGCACACAAAGTGTTCCTCCAGCAAACGGGAGTTGCATAATCTCATAGTCATAGGAACATGTATAAGTCATGAAGAAAGCAAATAGCAACATACTAAACGATCAAGTGCTAAGCTAACGGAATGGGTCAAGTCAATCAGATCATTCATCTAATGATGTGATCCCATTAATCAAATAACAACTCTTTGTCTATGGTTAGGAAACATAACCATCTTTGATTAATGAGCTAGTCAAGTAGAGGCATACTAGTGACACTCTGTTTGTCTATGTATTCACACATGTATTATGTTTCCGGTTAATACAATTCTAGCATGAATAATAAACATTTATCATGATATAAGGAAATAAATAATAACTTTATTATTGCCTCTAGGGCATATTTCCTTCAGTCTCCCACTTGCACTAGAGTCAATAATCTAGTTCACATCGCCATGTGATTTAACAGCAATAGTTCACATCACCATGTGATTAACACCCATAGATCACATCGATATATGATCAACACCCAAAGGGTTTACTAGAGTCAGTAATCTAGTTCACATTGCTATGTGATTAACACCCAAAGAGTACTAAGGTGTGATCATGTTTTGCTTGTGAGATAATTTTAGTCAACGGGTCTGTCACATTCAAATCCGTAAGTATTTTGTGAATTTCTATGTCAACAATGCTCTGCACGGAGCTACTCTAGCTTATTGCTCCCACTTTCAATATGTATCTAGATCGAGACTTAGAGTCATCCAGATCTGTGTCAAAACTTGCATCAACGTAACCTTTTACGACGAACCTTTTTGTCACCTCCATAATCGAGAAATATTTCCTTATTCCACTAAGGATAGTTTTGACCAATGTCCAGTGATCTACTCTTAGATCATTATTGTACTCCCTTGCTCAACACAGTGTAGGGTATACAATAGATCTGGCACACATCATGGCATACTTTACAGAACCTATGGCTGAGGCATAGGGAATGACTTTCATTCTCTTTCTATCTTCTGCCGTGGTCGGGCTTTGAGTCTTTACTCAATTTCATACCTTGTAACACAGCCAAGAACTCTTTCTTTGACTGTTCCATTTTTGAACTACTTCAAAATATTGTCAAGGTATGTACTCATTGAAAAAACTTATCAAGCGTCTTGATCTATCTCTATAGATTTTGATGCTTAATATGTAAGCAGCTTCACCGAGGTCTTTCTTTGAAAAAACTTCTTTAAAAACACTCCTTTATGCTTTGCAGATTAATTCTACATTATTTCCGATCAACAATATGTCATTCACATATACTTATCAGAAATGTTGTAGTGCTCCCACTCACTTTCTTGTAAATACAGGCTTCACCGCAAGTCTGTATAAAACTATATCCTTTGATCAACTTATCAAAGCGTATATTCCGACTCCGAGATGCTTGCACCAGTCCATAGATGGATCGCTGGAGCTTGCATATTTTGTTAGCACCTTTAGGATTGACAAAACCTTCTGGTTGCATCATATACAACTCTTCTTTAATAAATCCATTAAGGAATGCAGTTTTGTTTATCCATTTGCCAGATTTCATAAAATGCGACAATAGCTAACATGATTCGGACAGACTTAAGCATAGATACGAGTGAGAAACTCTCATCGTAGTCAACACCTTGAACTTGTCGAAAACCTTTTGCGACAATTCTAGCTTTGTAGATAGTAACACTAGTATCAGCGTCCGTCTTCCTCTTGAAGATCCATTTATTTTCTATGGCTTGCCGATCATCGGGCAAGTCAACCAAAGTCCACACTTTGTTCTCATACATGGATCCCATCTCAGATTTCATGGCCTCAAGCCATTTCTCGGAATTTGGGCTCATCATCGCTTCCTCATAGTTCGTAGGTTCATCATGGTCAAGTAACATGACCTCCAGAACAGGATTACCGTACCACTTTGGTGCGGATCTCAATCTGGTTTACCTACGAGGTTCGGTAGTAACTTGATCTGAAGTTACATGATCATCATCATTAGCTTCCTCACTAATTGGTGTAGGAGTCACAGGAACAAATTTCTGTGATGAACTACTTTCCAATAAAGGAGAAGGTACAATTACCTTATCAAGTTTTCTACTTTCCTCCCACTCACTTCTTTCAAGAGAAACTCCTTCTCTGGAAAGGATCCATTCTCAGCAACGAATATCTTGCCTTTGGATCTGTGATAGAAAGTTTACCCAACATTTTCTTTAGGGTATCCTATGAAGACGCATTTTTCCGATTTGGGTTTGAGCTTATCAGGATGAAACTTTTTCACATAAGCATCGCAACCCCAAACTTTAAGAAACGGCAACTTTGGTTTCTTGCCAAACCACAGTTCATAAGGCGTCGTCTCAACGGATTTTGATGGTGCCCTATTTAATGTGAATGCAGCTGTCTCTAATGCATAACCCCAAAACGATAGTGGTAGATCGATAAGATACATCATAGATTGCACTATATCCAATAAAGTACGGTTATGACGTTCGGACACACCATTATGCTGTGGTGTTCCAGGTGGCGTGAGTAGTGAAACTATTTCACATTGTTTTAACTGAAGACCAAACTCGTAACTCAAATATTTTACCTCTGCGATCATATCGTAGAAACTTTTATTTTCTTGTCACGATGATTTTCCACTTCACTCTGAAATTCTTTGAACTGTTCAAATGTTTCAGACTTATGTTTCATCAAGTAGATATCCCCATATTTGCTCAAATCATCTTGTGAAAGTCAGAAAATAATGATACCTGCTGTAAGCCTTAATATTCATCGGACCACATACATCAGTATGTATGATTTCCAACAAATCTGTTGCTTGCTTCATTGTTCCGGAGAACGGCGTTTTAGTCATCTTGCCCATAAGGCATGGTTCGCAAGCATCAAGTGATTCATAATCAAGTGATTCCAAAATCCCATCAGCATGGAGTTTCTTCATGCGCTTTACACCAATATGACCTAAACGGCAGTGCCACAAATACGTTGCACTATCATTATTAACTTCGCATCTTTTGGTTTCAATATTATGAATATTTGTATCATTAAGATCGAGATCCAATGAACTATTTTCATTGGGTGTGTAACCATATAAGGTTTTATTCATGTAAACAGAACAACAATTTATTATTTTACTTAAATGAATAACCGTATTACAATAAACATGATCAAATCATATTCATGCTCAACGCAAACACCAAATAACACTTATTTAGGTTCAACACTAATCCCGAAAGTATAGGGAGTGTGCGATGATGATCATATCAATCTTGGAACCACTTCCAACACACATCGTCACTTCGCCCTTAACTAGTCTCTGTTTATTCTGCAACTCCCGTTTCGAGTTACTACTCTTAGCAACTGATCCAGTATCAAATACTGAGGGGTTGCTATAAACACTAGTAAAGTACACATCAATAACATGTATATCAAATATACTTATGTTCACTCTGCCATCCTTCTTATCCTCCAATCACTTGGGGTAGTTCCGCTTCCAGTGACCAGTCCCTTTGCAGTAGAAGCACTTAGTCTCAGGCTTAGGATCAGACTTGGGCTTCTTCACTTGAGCAGAAACTTGCTTGCCGTTCTTCTTGAAGTTCCCCTTCTTCCCTTTGCCCTTTTCTTGAAACTAGTGGTCTTGTCAACCATCAACACTTGATGTTTTTCTTGATTTCTACCTTCGTTGATTTCAGCATCACGAAGAGCTTGGGAGTTGTTTCCGTTATCCCTTGCATATTATAGTTCATCACGAAGTTCTACTAACTTGGTGATGGTGACTAGAGAATTCTGTCAATCACTATCTTATCTGGAAGATTAACTCCCACTTGATTCAAGCGATTGTAGTACCCAGACAATCTGAGCACATGCTCACTAGTTGAGCGATTCTCCTCCATCTTTTAGCTATAGAACTTGTTGGGGACTTCATATCTCTCAACTCGGGTATTTGCTTGAAATATTAACTTTAACTCCTGGAACATCTCATATGCTCCATGACGTTCAAAACGTCTTTGAAGTCCCAATTCTAAGCCATTAAGCATGGTGCACTAAACTATCAAGTAGTCATCATATTGAGCTAGCCAAACGTTTATAACGTCTGCATTTGCTCCGGCAATAGGTCAGTCACCTAGCGGTGCATCAAGGACATAATTCTTCTGTGCAGCAATGAGGATAAACCTCAGATCACGGATCCAATCCACATCATTGCTACTGACATCTTTCAACACAATTTTCTCTAGGAACATGTCAAAATAAACACAGGGAAGCAACAACGCGAGCTATTGATCTACAACATAATTTGCAAAATACTACCAGGACTAAGTTCATGATAAATTTAAGTTCAATTAATCATATTACTTAAGAACTCCCACTTAGATAGACATCCCTCTAATCCTCTAAGTGATCACGTGATCCAAATCAACTAAACCATGTCCGATCATCACGTGAGATGGAGTAGTTTCATTGGTGAACATCACTATGTTGATCATATCTACTATATGATTCACGCTCGACCTTTCGGTCTCCGTGTTCCGAGGCCATATCTGTATATGCTTGGCTCGTCAAGTATAACCTGAGTATTCCGCGTGTGCAACTGTTTTGCACCCGTTGTATTTGAGCGTAGAGCCTATCACACCCGATCATCACGTGGTGTCTCAGCACGAAGAACTTTCGCAACGGTGCATACTCAGGGAGAACACTTCTTGATAATTAGTGAGAGATCATCTTATAATGCTACCATCAATCAAAGCAAGATAAGATGCATAAAAGATAAACATCACATGCAATCAATATAAGTGATATGATATGGCCATCATCATCTTGTGCTTGTGATCTCCATCTCCGAAGCACCGTCGTGATCACCATTGTCACCGGCGCGACACCTTGATCTCCATCGTAGCATCGTTGTCGTCTCGCCAATCTTATGCTTCCACGACTATCGCTACCGCTTAGTGATAAAGTAAAGCATTACAGCGCGATTGCATTGCATACAATAAAGCGACAACCATATGGCTCCTGCCAGTTGCCGATAACTCGGTTACAAAACATGATCATCTCATACAATAAAATTTAGCATCATGTCTTGACCATATCACATCACAACATGCCCTGCAAAAACAAGTTAGACGTTCTCTACTTTGTTGTTGCATGTTTTACGTGGCTGCTACGGGCTTAAGCAAGAACCAATCTTACCTACGCATCAAAAACCACAACGATAGTTTGTCAAGTTGGTGCTGTTTTAACCTTCGCAAGGACCGGGCGTAGCCACACTCAGTTCAACTAAAGTTGGAGAAACTGTCACCCACAAGCCACCTCTGTGCAAAGCACGTCGGGAGAACCGGTCTCGCGTAAGCGTACGCGTAATGTCGGTCTGGGCCGCTTCATCCAACAATACCGCCGAACCAAAGTATGACATGTTGGTAAGCAGTATGACTTATATCGCCCACAACTCACTTGTGTTCTACTCGTGCATATAACATCAACATATAAAACCTAGGCTCGGATGCCACTGTTGGGTTTCGTAGTAATTTCAAAAAACTTCCTACGCACACGCAAGATCATGGTGATGCATAGCAACGAGAGGGGGAGAGTGTGATCTACGTACCCTTGTAGATCAACAACGGAAGCGTTAACTTGGTTGATGTAGTCGTGCGTCTTCACGGCCCGATCGATCAAGCACCGAAACTACGGCACCTCCGAGTTCTAGCACACGTTCAGCTCGATGACGATCCCCGGACTCCGATCCAGCAAAGTGTCGGGGAAGAGTTCCGTCAGCACGACGGCGTGGTGACGATCTTGATGTACTACTGTCGCAGGGCTTCGCCTAAGCACCGCTACAATATGACCGAGGTGGAATATGGTGGAGGGGAGCACCACACACGGCTAAGGAACGATCACGAAGATCAACTTGTGTGTCCATGGGGAGCCCCTTGCCTCAGTATATAAAGGATGGAGGAGGAGGAGGAGGCCGGCCAAGGCTTGGTGCGGCCAGGATGTGGAGTCCTACTAGGACTCCAAGTCCTAGTAGGAGTCCACCAAGAGGGGAGGAAGGGAGAAGAAAGTGGAGGAGAAGGAGAGGTGGCCGGCCCCCTTCCCTAGTCCAATTCGGACTAGAGGGGAGGGGGGGCGCAGCAGCCCCTTGGCCCTTTCTCCTCTTCCCACTAAAGCCCATCAAGGCTCATTGCTTCTCCCGTAACTACCCGGTACTCCGAAAAATACCCGAATCACTCGGAACCTTTCCGATGTCCGAATATAGTCGTCCAATATATCGATCTTTACGTCTCGACCATTTCGAGACTCCTCGTCATGTCCCCGATCTCATCCGGGACTCCGAACTCCTTCGGTACATCAAAACTCATAAACTCATAATATAACTGTCATAGAAACCTTAAGCGTGCGGACCCTACGGGTTCGAGAACAATGTAGACATGACCAAGACACGTCTCCGGTCAATAACCAATAGTGGGACCTGGATGCCCATATTGGCTCCTACATATTCTACGAAGATCTTTATCGGTCAGACCGCATAACAACATACGTTGTTCCCTTTGTCATCGGTATGTTACTTGCCCGAGATTCGATCGTCGGTATCCAATACCTAGTTCAATCTCGTTACCGGCAAGTCTCTTTACTCGTTCTGTAATACATCATCCCGCAACTAACTCATTAGTTGTAATTCTTGCAAGGCTTAAGTGATGTGCATTACCGAGAGGGCCCAGAGATACCTCTCTGACAATCGGAGTGACAAATCCTAATCTCAAAATACGCCAACCCAACATGTACCTTTGGAGACACCTGTAGAGCTCCTTTATAATCACCCAGTTACGTTGTGACGTTTGGTAGCACACAAAGTGTTCCTCCAGCAAACGGGAGTTGCATAATCTCATAGTCATAGGAACATGTATAAGTCATGAAGAAAGCAAATAGCAACATACTAAACGATCAAGTGCTAAGCTAACGGAATGGGTCAAGTCAATCAGATCATTCATCTAATGATGTGATCCCATTAATCAAATAACAACTCTTTGTCTATGGTTAGGAAACATAACCATCTTTGATTAATGAGCTAGTCAAGTAGAGGCATACTAGTGACACTCTGTTTGTCTATGTATTCACACATGTATTATGTTTCCGGTTAATACAATTCTAGCATGAATAATAAACATTTATCATGATATAAGGAAATAAATAATAACTTTATTATTGCCTCTAGGGCATATTTCCTTCAGCAAGCCTCTCGGAGTTGGAATAAACGTTTTGATAGTGTAATCAAAGCATATGGTTTTATACAGACTTTTGGAGAAGGCTGTATTTACAAGAAAGTGAGTGGGAGCTCTGTAGCATTTCTAATATTATATGTGGATGACATATTGTTGATTGGAAATGATATAGAATTTCTGGACAGCATAAAAGGATACTTGAATAAAAGTTTTTCAATGAAAGACCTCGGTGAAGCTGCTTATATATTGGGCATCAAGATCTATAGAGATAGATCAAGACGCTTAATTGGACTTTCACAAAGCACATACCTTGATAAAGTTTTGAAGAAGTTCAAAATGGATCAAGCTAAGAAAGGGTTCTTACCTGTGTTACAAGGTGTGAAGTTGAGTAAGACTCAATGCCCGACCACTGCAGAAGATAGAGAGAAAATGAATAGTGTTCCCTATGCTTCAGCCATAGGCTCTATTATG
Source organism: Triticum urartu (assembly GCF_003073215.2). Classification (NCBI taxonomy): domain Eukaryota; kingdom Viridiplantae; phylum Streptophyta; class Magnoliopsida; order Poales; family Poaceae; genus Triticum; species Triticum urartu. Next base: position 481,605,986 of record NC_053024.1, read on the forward strand.
TATGCAATGTTGTGTACCAGACCTGATGTGTGCCTTGATATTAGCCTAGCAGGGAGGTACCAAGGTAATCCAGGAGTGGATCACTGGACAACGGTCAAGAACATCCTGAAGTACCTGAAAAGGACCAAGGATAGTTTCTCGTTTATGGAGGTGACAAAGAGCTCATCGTAAATGGTTACGTTGATGCAAGCTTTGACACTGATCCGGACGATTCTAAATCGCAAACCGGATACATGTTTATATTAAACGGTGGAGCTGTCAGTTGGAGCAGTTCTAAACAGAGCGTTGTGGCGGGGTCTACATGTGAAGCGGAGTACATTGCTGCTTCGGAAGCAGCGAATGAAGGAGTCTGGATGAAGGAGTTCATATCCGATCTAGGTGTCATACCTAGTGCATCGGGACCAATGAAAATCTTTCGTGACAATACTTAAGCAATTGCCTTGGCAAAAGAATCCAGATTTCACAAAAGAACCAAGCACATCAAGAGACGCTTCAACTCCATCCGGGATCAAGTCCAGGTGGGAGACATAGAGATTTGCAAGATACATACGGATCTAAATATTGTAGACCCGTTGACTAAGCCTCTTCCACGAGCAAAACATGATCAACACCAAGGCTCCATGGGTGTTAAAATCATTACTATGTAATCTAGATTATTGACTCTAGTGCAAGTGGGAGACTGAAGGAAATATGCCCTAGAGGCAATAATAAAGTTATTATTTATTTCCTTATTTCATGGTAAATGTTTATTATTCATGCTAGAATTGTATTAACCGGAAACATAATACATGTGTGAACACATAGACAAACATAGTGTCACTAGTATGCCTCTACTTGACTAGCTCATTGATCAAAGATGGTTAAGTTTCCTAACCATAGACATGAGTTGTTATTTGATCAATGGGATCACATCATTAGGAGAATGATGTGATTGACTTGACCCATTCCGTTAGCTTAGCACTTGATCATTTGTTTACTGCTATTGCTTTCTTCATGACTTATACATGTTCTTATGACTATGAGATTATGCAACTCCCGAATACCGGAGGAACACTTTGTGTGCTACCAAACGTCACAACGTAACTGGGTGATTATAAAGGTGCTCTACAGGTGTCTCCAATGGTACTTGTTGAGTTGGCATAGATCAAGATTAGGATTTGTCACTCCGATTGTTGGAGAGGTATCTCTGGGCCCTCTTGGTAATACACATCACTATAAGCCTTGCAAGCATGATAACTAATGAGTTAGTTACGGTATGATGTATTAGGGAACGAGTAAAGAGACTTACCGGTAATGATATTGAACTAGGTATTGGATACCGACGATCGAATCTCGGGCAAGTAACATACCGATGACAAAGAGAACAACGTATAGTGTTGTGTGGTTTGACCGATAAAGATCTTCGTAGAATATGTAGGAAACAATATGAGCATCTATTGGTTATTGACCAGAGACGTGTCTCGGTCATGTCTACATAGTTCTCGAACCCGTAGGGTCCGCACGCTTAAATTTCTGTGACGATCGGTTTTATGAGTTTATATGTTTTGATGTACCGAAGGTAGTTCGGAGTCCCGGATATGATCACAGACATGACGAGGAGTCTCGAAATGGTCGAGACATAAAGATTGATATATTGGAAGCCTACATTTGGACATTGGAATAGTTCCGGGTGAAATCGGGATTTTACTGGAGTGCCGGAGGGGTTACTGGAATCTCCCGGGGGCTAATGCGCCTTGTTGGGCCATAAGGGAAAGAGAGAGGGGCCGGCCTAGGGCAGGCAGCGCGCCCTCTTCCCCCTGTCCGAATTGGACTAGGAGAAGGGGGGCGACGCCCCCTTTCCTTCTCTTTCTCTCCCTGCCTTTTCCCCTCCTAGTAGGAGTAGGAAAGGGAGGAATCCTACTCCTACTAGGAGGTGGATTCCTCCTCCTAGGCGTGCCAACAAGGGCCGGTCGGCCTCCCCCTTGCTCCTTTATATACAGGGGCAGGGGGGCACCTCTAGACACAAGTTGATCACAAAGATCTCTCCCAGCCGTGTGCGGTGCCCCCCTCCACCATAATCCACCTCGGTCATACTGTAGCGGTGTTTAGGCGAAGCCCTGCTGCGGTAGCTTCATCAACATCGTCAGCACGCTGTCGTGCTGACGAAACTCTTCCCCGAGCTCTACTAGATCGTGAGTTTGCGGGACGTCACCGAGCTGAACGTGTGCTGAACGCGGAGGTGCCGTACGTTCGGTACTGAGGATTGGTCGATCGTGAAGACGTACGACTACATCAACCGCGTTGTCATAACACTTCCGCTTAACGGTCTACGAGGGTACGTGGACGACACTGTCCCCTCTCGTTGCTATACATCACCATGACCATGCGTGTGCGTAGGAATTTTTTTGAAATTACTACGTTACCCAACAGTGGCATCCGAGCCAGGTTTTATGCGTAGATGTTATATGCATGAGTAGAACACAAGTGAGTTGTGGGCGATACAAGTCATACTGCTTACCAGCATGTCATACTTTGGTTCGGCGGTATTTTTGGATGAAGTGGCCCGGACTGACATTACGCGTACGCTTACGCGAGACTGGTTCTACCGTCGTGCTTTGCACACAGGTGGCTGGCGGGTGTCAGTTTCTCCAACTTTAGTTGAACCGAGTGCGACTACGCCCGGTCCTTGAGAAGGTTAAAATAACACCAACTTGACAAACTATCGTTGTGGTTTTGATGTGTATGTAAGAACGGTTCTTGCTCAGCCCGTAGCAGCCACGTAAAACTTGCAACAACAAAGTAGAGGACGTCTAACTTGTTTTTGCAGGGCATGTTGTGATGTGATATGGTCAAGACATGATGCTATATTTATTGTATGAGATGATCATGTTTTGTAACGGAGTTATCGGCAACTGGCAGGAGCCATATGGTTGTCGCTTTATTGTATGCAATGCAATCGCCCTGTAATTGCTTTACTTTATCACTAAGCAGTAGCGATAGTCGTAGAAGCAATAGTTGGCGAGACGACAACGATGCTACGATGGAGATCAAGGTGTCACGCCGGTGATGATGGTGATCATGACGGTGCTTCGGAGATGGAGATCACAAGCACAAGATGATGATGGCCATATCATATCACTTATATTGATTGCATGTGATGTTTATCCTTTATGCATCTTATTCTTCTTTGTTTGACGGTAGCACTATAAGATGATCTATCACTAAATTTCAAGATAAAAGTGTTCTCCCTGAGTATGCACCATTGCCAAAGTTCGTCGTGCCGAGACACCACATGATGATCGGGTGTGATAAGCTCTACGTCCATCTACAACGGGTGCAAGCCAGTTTTGCACACGCAGAATACTCGGGTTAAACTTGACGAGCCTAGCATATGCAGATATGGCCTCGGAACACTGAGACCGAAAGGTCGAGCGTGAATCATATAGTAGATATGATCAACATAGTGATGTTCACCATTGAAAACTACTCCATTTCACGTGATGATCGGTTATGGTTTAGTTGATATGGATCACGTGATCACTTAGATGATTATAGGGATGTCTATCTAAGTGGGAGTTCTTAAGTGATATGATTAATTGAATTTGAATTTATCATGAACTTAGTACCTGATAGTATTTTGCTTATCTATGTTGTTGTAGATAGATGGCCCGTGTTGTTGTTCCCTTGAATTTCAATGCATTCCTTGAGAAAGCAAAGTTGAAAGATGATGGTAGCAATTACACGGACTAGGTCCGTAATTTGAGGATTATCCTTATTGCTGCACAGAATAATTACGTCTTGGAAGCACCGCTGGGTGCCTGGCCTGCTGCAGATGCTGCTGACAACGTTAAGAACGTTTGGCAGAGTAAAGTTGATGAGTACTCGATAGTTCAGTGTGCCATGCTTTACGGCTTAGAACCGGGACTTCAACGGCGTTTTGAACGTCATGGAGCATATGAGATGTTCCAGGAGTTGAAGTTAATATTTCAAGCAAATGCCCGGATTGAGAGATATGAAGTCTCCAATAAGTTCTATAGCTGCAAGATGGAGGAGAATAATTCTGTCAGTGAGCATATACTAAAAATGTCTGGGTATCATAATCACTTGACTCAACTGGGAGTTAATCTTCCTGTTAATAGTGTCATTGACAGAGTTCTTCAATCACTGCCACCAAGCTACAAAAGCTTGGTGATGAACTATAATATGCAAGGGATGAATAAGACTATTCCCGAGCTCTTCACGATGCAAAAGGCTGCGGAGGTAGAAATCAAGAAGGAGCATCAAGTGTTGATGGTCAATAAAACCATCAGTTTCAAGAAAAAGGGCAAAGGGAAGAAGAAGGGGAACTTCAAGAAGAACGGCAAACAAGTTGCTGCTCAGGAGAAGAAACCCAAGTCTGGACCTAAGCCTGAGACTGAGTGCTTCTACTGCAAACAGACTGGTCACTAGAAGCGGAATTGCCCCAAGTATTTGGCGGATAAGAAGGATGGCAAGGTGAACAAAGGTATATGTGATATACATGTTATTGATATGTACCTTACCAGAGCTCGTAGTAGCACCTGGGTATTTGATACTGGTTTTGTTGCTAATATTTGCAACTCAAAACAGGGACTACGGATTAAGCGAAGACTGGCTAAGGACGAGGTGACGATGCGCGTGGGAAATGGTTCCAAAGTCAATGTGATCGCCGTCGGCACGCTACCTCTACATCTACCTTCGGGATTAGTTTTAGACCTAAATAATTGTTATTTGGTGCCAGCGTTAAGCATGAACATTATATCTGGATCTTGTTTGATGCGAGACGGTTATTCATTTAAATCTGAGAATAATGGTTGTTCTATTTATATGAGTAATATCTTTTATGGTCATGCACCCTTAAAGAGTGGTCTATTCTTGTTGAATCTCGATAGTAGCGATACACATATTCATAATGTTGAAGCCAAAAGATGCAAAATTGATAATGATAGTGCAACTTATTTGTGGCACTGCCGTTTGGGTCATATTGGTATAAAGCGCATGAAGAAACTCCATACTGATGGAATTTTGGAATCACTTGATTATGAATCACTTGGTACTTGCGAACCATGCCTTATGGGCAAGATGACTAAAATGCCGTTCTCCGGAACTATGGAGTGAACAACAGATTTGTTGGAAATCATACATACTGATGTATGTGGTCCGATGAATATTGAGGCTCGCGGCGGGTATCGTTATTTTCTCACCTTCACAGATGATTTGAGAAGATATGGGTATATCTACTTAATGAAACATAAGTCTGAAACATTTGAAAAGTTCAAAGAATTTCAGAGTGAAGTGGAAAATCATCGTAACAAGAAAATAAAGTTTCTACGATCTGATCGTGGAGGAGAATATTTGAGTTATGAGTTTGGCCTACATTTAAAACAATGTGGAATAGTTTCGCAACTCACGCCACCCGGAACACCACAACGTAATGGTGTGTCCGAAGGTCGTAATCGTACTTTACTAGATATGGTGCGATCTATGATGTCTCTTACTGATTTACCGCTATCGTTTTGGGGTTATGGTTTAGAGACGGCTGCATTCACGTTAAATAGGGCACCATCAAAATCTGTTGAGACGACGCCTTATGAACTATGGTTTGGCAAGAAACCAAAGTTGTCGTTTCTTAAAGTTTGGGGCTGCGATGCTTATGTGAAAAAGCTTCAACCTGGTAAGCTCGAACCCAAAGCGGAGAAATGTGTCTTCATAGGATACCCAAAGGAAACTATTGGTTACACCTTCTATCACAGATCCGAAGGCAAGATATTCGTTGCTAAGAATGGATCCTTTCTATAGAAGGAGTTTCTCTCGAAAGAAGTGAGTGGGAGGAAAGTAGAACTTGATGAGGTAACTGTACCTGCTCCCTTATTGAAAAGTAGTTCATCACAGAAACCGGTTCCTGTGACATCTACACCAATTAGTGAGGAAGCTAACAATGATGATCATGAAACGTCAGATCAAGTTACTACCGAACCTCGTAGGTCAACCAGAGCAAGATCCGCACCAGAGTGGTATGGTAATCCAGTTCTGTAGGTCATGTTACTTGACCATGACGAACCTACGAACTATGAGGAAGCGATGATGAGCCCAGATTCCGCAAAATGGCTTGAGGCCATGAAGTCTGAGATGGGATCCATGTATGAGAACAAAGTGTGGACTTTGGTTGACTTGCCCGATGATCGACAAGCCATCGAGAATAAATGGATCTTCAAGAAGAAGACAGACGCTGATGGTAATGTTACTGTCTACAAAGCTCGACTTGTTGCAAAAGGTTTTCGACAAGTTCAAGGAGTTGACTACGATGAGACCTTCTCACACGTAGCGATGCTTAAGTCCGTCCAAATCATGTTAGCAATTGCCGCATTTTATGATTATGAAATTTGGCAAATGGATGTAAAGATTGTATTCCTGAATGGATTTCTAGAAGAAGAGTTGTATATGATGCAACCTGAAGGTTTTATCGATCCAAAGGGAGATAACAGAGTGTGCAAGCTCCAGCGATCCATTTATGGACTGGTGCAAGTGTTGGGTTTCGTAGTAATTTCAAAAAAATTCCTACACACACGCAAGATCATGGTGATGCATAGCAACGAGAGGGGGAGAGTGTGATCTACATACCCTTGTAGATCGACAACGGAAGCGTTAACTTGGTTGATGTAGTCGTGCGTCTTCACGGCCCAACCGATCAAGCACCGAAACTACGGCACCTCCGAGTTCTAGCACACGTTCAGCTCGATGACGATCCCCGGACTCCGATCAAGCAAAGTGTCGGGGAAGAGTTCCGTCAGCACGACGGCGTGGTGACGATCTTGATGTACTACTGTCGCAGGGCTTTGCCTAAGCACCGCTACAATATGACCGAGGTGGAATATGGTGGAGGGGGGCACCGCACACGGCTAAGGAACGATCACGAAGATCAACTTGTGTGTCCATGGGGCGCCCCTTGCCTCAGTATATAAAGGATGGAGGAGGAGGAGGCCGGCCAAGGCTTGGTGCGGCCAGGATGTGGAGTCCTACTAGGACTCCAAGTCCTAGTAGGAGTCCACCAAGAGGGGAGGAAGGGAGAAGAAAGTGGAGGAGAAGGAGAGGTGGCCGGCCCCCTTTTCCCTAGTCCAATTCGGACTAGAGGGGAGGGGGGCGCAGCAGCCCCTTGGCCCTTTCTCCTCTTCCCACTAAAGCCCATCAAGGCCCATTGCTTCTCCCGTAACTACCCGGTACTCCAAAAAATACCCGAATCACTCGGAACCTTTCCGATGTCCGAATATAGTCGTCCAATATATCGATCTTTACGTCTTGACCATTTCGAGACTCCTCGTCATGTCCCCGATCTCATCCGGGACTCCGAACTCCTTCGGTACATCAAAACTCATAAACTCATAATATATCTGTCATCGAAACCTTAAGCGTGCGGACCCTACGGGTTCGAGAACAATGTAGACATGACCGAGACACGTCTTCGGTCAATAACCAATAGCGGGACCTGGATGCCCATATTGGCTCCTACATATTCTACGAAGATCTTTATCGGTCAGACCGCATAACAACATACGTTGTTCCCTTTGTCATCGGTATGTTACTTGCCCGAGATTCGATCGTCGGTATCCAATACCTAGTTCAATCTCGTTACCGGCAAGTCTCTTTACTCGTTCTGTAATACATCATCCCGCAACTAACTCATTAGTTGTAATGCTTGCAAGGCTTAAGTGATGTGCATTACCGAGAGGGCCCAGAGATACCTCTCTGACAATCGGAGTGACAAATCCTAATCTCGAAATACGCCAACCCAACATGTACCTTTGGAGACACCTGTAGAGCTCCTTTATAATCACCCAGTTACGTTGTGACGTTTGGTAGCACACAAAGTGTTCCTCCAGCAAACGGGAGTTGCATAATCTCATAGTCATAGGAACATGTATAAGTCATGAAGAAAGCAAATAGCAACATACTAAACGATCAAGTGCTAAGCTAACGGAATGGGTCAAGTCAATCAGATCATTCATCTAATGATGTGATCCCATTAATCAAATAACAACTCTTTGTCTATGGTTAGGAAACATAACCATCTTTGATTAATGAGCTAGTCAAGTAGAGGCATACTAGTGACACTCTGTTTGTCTATGTATTCACACATGTATTATGTTTCCGGTTAATACAATTCTAGCATGAATAATAAACATTTATCATGAAATAAGGAAATAAATAATAACTTTATTATTTCCTCTAGGGCATATTTCTTCAATATGTGGATGACATATTGTTGATCGGAAATGATACGAAATTTCTGGATAGCATAAAAGGATACTTGAATAAGAATTTTTCTATGAAAGTCCTCGGTGAAGCTGCTTATATATTGGGCATCAAGATCTATATAGATAGATCAAGATGCTTAATTGGACTTTCACAAAGCACATACCTTGATAAAGTTTTGAAGAAGTTTAAAATGGATCAAGCAAAGAAAGGGTTCTTGCCTGTGTTACAAGGTGTGAAGTTGAGTCAGACTCAATGCCCGACCACTGCAGAAGATAGAGAGAAAATGAAAGTCATTCCCTATGCTTCAACCATAGGTTCTATCATGTATGCAATGCTGTGTACCAGACCTGATGTGTGCCTTGCAATTAGTTTAGCAGGGAGGTACCAAAGTAATCCAGGAGTGGATCACTGGACAACGGTCAAGAACATCCTGAAATACCCGAAGAGGACTAAGGATATGTTTCTCGTTTATGGAGGTGACAAAGAGCTCGTCGTAAATAGTTACGTCAATGCAAGCTTTGACACTGATCCGGATGACTCTAAGTCACAAACCGGATACGTATTTATATTGAACGGTGGAGCTGTCACTTGGTGCAGTTCTAAGCAAAGCGTCGTGGCGGGATCTATGTGTGAAGCGGAGTACATAGCTGCATCGGAAGCAGCGAATGAAGGAGTCTGGATGAAGGAGTTCATATCCAATCTAGGTGTCATACCTAGTGCATCGGGTCCAATGAAAATACTTTGTGACAACACTGGAGCAATAGCCTTGGCGAAGGAATCCAGATTTCACAAGAGAACCAAACACATCAAGAGACACTTCAATTCCATCCACGATCAAGTCAAGGAGGGAGACATAGAGATTTGCAAGATACATACGGATCTGAATATTGCAGACCCGTTGACTAAGCCTCTCTCACGAGCAAAACATGATCAGCACCAAGACTCCATGGGTGTTAGAATCATTACTATGTAATCTAGATTATTGACTCTAGTGCAAGTGGGAGACTGAAGGAAATATGCCCTAGAGGCAATAATAAAGTTGTTATTTATATTTCCTTATATCATGATAAATGTTTATTATTCATGCTGGAATTGTATTAACCGGAAACTTAGTACATGTGTGAATACATAGGCAAACAGAGTGTCCCTAGTATGCCTCAACTTGACTAGCCCGTTAATCAAAGATGGTTAAGTTTCCTAGCCATAGACATGTGTTGTCATTTGATGAACGGGATCACACCATTAGAGAATGATGTGATGGACAAGACCCATCCATTAGCTTAGCACTATGATCGTTTAGTTTATTGCTATTGCTTTCTTCATGACTTATACATGTTCCTATGACTATGAGATTATGCAACTCCCAAATACCGGAGGAACACTTAGTGTGATATCAAACGTCACAATGTAACTGGGTGATTATAAAGATGCTCTACAGGTCTCTTCGATGGTGTTTGTTGAGTTGGCATAGATCGAGATTAGGATTTGTCACTCCGTGTATCAGAGAGGTATCTCTGGGCCCTCTCGGTAATGCTCATCACTATAAGCCTTGCAAAAAATGTGACTAATTAGTTAATTGCGGGATGATGCATTATGGAACGAGTAAAGAGACTTGCCGGTAATGAGATTGAACTAGGTATGATGATACCGACGATCGAATCTCGGGCAAGTAACATACCGATGACAAAGGGAACAACGTACGTTGTTATGCGGTTTGACCGACAAAGATCTTCGTAGAATATGTAGGAGCCAATATGAGCATCCAGGTTCCGCTATTTGTTATTGACCGGAGATGTGTCTCGGTCATGTCTACATAGTTCTCGAACACGTAGGGTCCGCACGCTTAACGTTCGATGACGATTTGTATTATGAGTTTATGTGATTTGATGACCGAAGGTTGTTCGGAGTCCCGGATGAGATCACAAACGTGACGAGGAGTCTCGAAATGGTCGAGACATAAAGATTGATATATTGGACCATGTTATTCAGACACCGGAAGTATTCCGGATATTTTCTGGTAAAACCGGAGTGCCGGAGGGGTTACCGGAACCCCCTGGGGAAACTAATGGGCCACCATGGGCCTTGTTGGAGAGAGAGGAGGGCAGCCAGGGCAGGCCGCGCCCCCCTAGCAGTTCAAATTGGACAAGGGAAGGGGGGCGGCGCCCCCCTTTCCTACTCCCTCTCCCTCTCCTTCCTTCCCCCTCTCTCCCTTTTGGTGGAATCCTACTAGGACTTGGAGTCCTAGTAGGACTCCCCTCTTGGGCGCGCCCTAGGGGCCGGCCGGCCCTCCCCTCCTCCCTCCTTCATATACGTGGGGAGGGGGGCACCCTAACACACACAAGGTGATCTTTTAGCCGTGTGCGGTGCCCCCTCCACAGTTACACACCTCGGTCATATCGTCGTAGTGCTTAGGCGAAGCCCTGCGCCGGTAACTTCATCATCATCGTCGCCACGCCGTCGTGATGATGAAACTCTCCCTTGGACTCAACTGGATCAAGAGTACGAGGGACGTCATCGAGCTGAACGTGTGCTGAACACGGAGGTGCCGTACATTCGGTGCTAGGATTGGTCGGATCGTGAAGACGTGTGAGTACATCAACCGCGTTGATAAAATGCTTCCACTTTCAGTCTACGAGGGTACATGGACACACTCTCCCCGCTCGTTGCTATGCTTCTCCTAGATAGACCTTGCGTGATCGTAGGATTTTTTTTGAAATACTACGTTTCCCAACATACTTGTGGGTCATCAATGTCGCACGATGCATCTCGGCCTTCGGATTCATCACACCACCACCACTGAGCTTGTCGCATACTCTAACGCCGACTAGGCCGGCTGCCTCAACACACGTATGTCTAAAGAGACAAAACACCGACTCTCGGTCTTGTGTCGAGGCGTAGTACCGAGCGGTTGCCAATGCCACGGAGTCAACGTGGCTATGCCAGCTTCTCAGCTAACTCCATCAATCTCTAGCGCGCACCACAATAGTCTATTGCGACAACATCATCTCTATGTACATGCCGAGCACCTGATGCAACATCAACGCATGAGGCATATTAGATCGATCTTCACTTTGTGCGAGAGCATGCCACGCTTGGTGAAATACGCGTTCTTCATGTGCCACAAGCTCGTAGTCCACTGATATTTTGACCAAAGGTTTACCGACAGGCGTCTTCCTCAAACTCTAGTCCAGTCTCAACGTCGGGGAGCCCAAAGTTTTGAACAACTCATGCACTATGTGCACATGTACAACCTGCGTGATAGGCATTATCGGCTAGTGTCGTTGTACTCTCTCCCTATCCCCCTCTCTCGTGCAATTGTATATATAAGCACACAATGCCAGTTGATACAATCAGGAAAGAGTTTACACCGCCTAACTCTCTTAGCCATATGTGAAGCTTTCCATGAAGCTTAGATAGGCCACTTGCACATTTTCAGGGTCTAACTCCCCCGCATTTTCATTCTAACTTTCTTTTTTTAGAAAATTTTCAATCTTAACCATGATAGTCAACTTAACCAACAATGGTGTTAAAAAAACTTAACCAACAACGTGCTTTTAAGACATCTCACCACTCATGTCGAACGGTAACCAACAACGTGTTGAAATGAACCCCGCTAAAAAAACATGTTGAAGCAAACAACTATATAGAAACTTCCCCGCAAAAACAAATAATAGAAATTCATAAACATTAGAATCTAAAAGGAACTCAAAATCAAAAGGGAAATGTTACAAATCAACTGATAGATTACGTCGCTTGCGTTGACCACCTCCCTTTGTTGCCACATGTCCCGTGTGCGCCCTAGTACAGTGCACCCCCGAGTTTCTAGAAATATCCGGGGCAACTCTGTCCCCTTCCTCTAGTGTTTCACCCTCGTTCTTTCAACCCACTTTTTCCGATCTGGATGAAGCCCAAATACTAAGATCTATGCCGGCTGCTGCAAGGTGCATGCATGAATGGTGTTTGGAAGGCGCTGATGATGCGGGCTAGGGCTCTGCTCGCCACCGCGTGCTTGGCAGATCCATGCCCGTTGCTGCAAGGTGTCGTTGATGCGGGCCAGGGCACCGCTCGCCACCGCGTTCTTGGCAGATCCATGCCGTTGCTGCAAGGTGCCGTTGATGCGGGCCAGGGCACCACTCATCACCCATGCTAGGCAGATCCATGCCCGTTGCTGCAAGGTGCCGTTGATGCAGGCCAACCCCTTTCTCCTTTCCTCCTCCTCTCTCCTTACCCCCCTCTCTTTCCACAAACGAGCTCCCAAACCAACTCTCATGACGTTCTTTTCTTGGGTGCTTTTCTGTAACAATACCTTTATTGTAAAAAATTCTACAAAAAGAACTATGTATAAAAATTTCATAAAAAACATTCTGCAACAAGACCTTTGTTAGGATTTTTTTTTTTTGCAACAAGAGCAAATTCTGTACCAAAACTTTTGTGCAACTAGATCTATGCTGCAAAAAAAATTATGCAACAAGATTCCGCTCAATGCGCTAGATCCAACGGCTCGCGACTTGGCCAATCTTTTAAAAAGTTCAGCTGACTAGCACGCCTCAAATCAAAGAGACTTGGTTTTATCTATTTGATCCGATATACATCGTGAGAAGGCACGGAAAGGCGATTACATCTGATACGGGCTCCCAAATTTAATTTGGCAGGACATTATCTAAGCCATCAAGGAGGAAATTTAACCAGCCGGCACGGAACTCATCACACCCGATCTACACGTACACACAGCAAGCCGGCCCCGACCGACCCCGAACCAGTTCGTTCCGCCCGGTCGCCGCACCACCCCCCCCCCCAAACACCGGCGGTGGTCATGCCGCCTCCGCCTCCTCCGCAACCCCCGCCCCCACCTCCTCCGCCGCCGCCGTCTTCGCCCCCTCCTCTCAGCGCCCACCGCCTCCCTCTCCCGCCCGCGCCGTCCTCTCCCACCTCGCTCCTCCTCGCGCCGGCCCCCTCCCCGTCCCGCGCCTTCGCGCTCCTCTTCCCGGACGCCTCCGCGCGCCTCTTCGCCTCCCCCCCCCCCCCCGCCTCCGCCGCGTCGCCCGCCCCAGCTCCCACCCCTGTGCCCTCCCCGCTCGCCGCCGCCGCCTGCTTCGCGCTCCTGCTCCCCTCCTCCCACCTCCTCTTCCTCTCCGCGCACCCGGCCCCCTCCTCCCCCGCGGTCCACCTCCGCGCCTACTCCCTCGCCTCTGCTCGCTTCGCCCCCGCCCCGCTCTCCTTCAAGCGCCACGTCTCGCCCTCCGGCCTGCCCCTCCACGGCCTTCCGTTCGGCCTCGGCGTCCGCCTCGCGGGCGGGGTCAACGCCGTGGCGCTTCTCTCCCTCGCCGCCGGGCAGATCTGGGTGCTTGCACCGAGGATGGCCGCGGACGGGAGGACGCTTGAGCTGCACAAGTGTGCGGTCATCCAGCTCGAGCCAACGCGGCCGGTGTATGCCATGGAGGTCGCCATGGGGAGGCTGCTGCTCGGCGAGGCTGGCGGCGTGCGCGTGTTCCCACTGAGGAGTTTGATGAAGGGTGGGAGGGAGAAGGAGGGGAGGAAGGAGGGTGCCGCGGCATCAGCAAAGAAGAGCTTGCATAAGAAAAACGGGATTCTGAATGGACTGATTGTGCCAGTTGGGCGTGGTAGTGGCGCCCGAGGTGGTCAAGGAGGTGCTGCTTCCGACTGTGAGTATTTCCCGCTTCTGTGAAGCTTTGATTCCGTTTTATAACCAGACAATCAAAGAACTAGCACTAAAGTAATTAGGTTTGCGCTTCGTCGCCGACGATTGCGGGCGCCGTTATCTTCCTGAAGACGTTGTCGTGGTGCTCCTCTGTGTGCCAGGGTTCCGGGTGAAGACCCTTGTTCCTTTTGGACTCGGCAACGGCGACGTTTTCCCTCTGGGGGGGGGGGTGGGGGGGGGGGGGGGGGGGGGGGGGGGGGGGGGGGGGCGTTGTCGTGGAGCTTATGTGTTTAGGGCACCGTGTAGCGCTGCACTCAGTTTTCCCAATGCTTTCTTTTGGTAGCGTAGTCGTACTTCTGCTTGATCCGACTATCTTGGGATCGGCATTGTTTGAGGGCTACCCCACCATCTTGTATCGTTCGTTCGGCCGTGTACTTCGTTCGATGTTTCCTTTATTATATATAAAGCGGGGCGAAAGCCTGTTTCGAAAAAAAAGTAATTAGGTTATCAGCTAGGTCTCATGCTCAAAGGTGTGTCTTTGCTAGTGACTTCATATCCGAGTGTTCACCTCGGATGTTCAAGACAACGTAAATGTGCCAGTGGAAATGATGAAATATGAAATGTCTGATCAATTCATATTGTAGGAGTATTTCTTTTTCATTGCAAACAAGGAATATTTGGTTATTTCCATTAATTTAATTGTGTGCCCCTCTAGTTGTCCCACACTTCACTTTCTGTTTGCTGGGTCAGTTAATGGTCTTCTTTTTCATATATAACAGTAAAGGAGCAAAAGCTGGAAGCGTTTTTTTCCTGTTATAAGCAAACTATTTACATGTCTATGTTATGCCTATTCTTATGTTATCTCGGCCCCATTTTCCCCAACTGGTGGCATTTTTTTATGAGCAAACATATTTGAATTGACTAATTTGCATCTAAGCCATAATCATTTCAAACTCAAAATTCCGTAGAGATAAACAACATTCGTTACCGCATGGTAATTCGTTATGTGGATGGGCACCAGACAAACTTTTATTCTGTTCATAGTCATAGATATTGCTAGGTGCTCACATATGTTGCGTGCCATATTTACTAGGACTGTGCTGATGTAAATGGCAGATAAATAGAAGGTGAGTACTTCACTGGGTCTTGGGGGCAGGTCCGTGCAGACATGACGATCAATCCTGACCTGTACCAGTACCAACATCTCCTGGATTAAATTGATTTATTTCTTGAGCCAAATCTACCGCGTAGGATTTCTAGTAGTATATATTAATAAGTACTCCCTCCGTAAAGAAATATAAGAAATATAAGTTTTCTGATTCCACTAGCCTCTCGAAGGACCCCTTGTCCAGAGGATGTACTGTATGTGAATAATCACTAGGACGTGTGTCAACTATATAGCATTCTCAGATAGTTACACAGCAATTCATATCTGGTTCCTTTCAGACACGCTAACTTACAAGCAAAACTCGTAATTGGTACTGCTACTAGAGTTAGTTGTATTCATAGAGTCTTAAACAAGGTTTATGATTCTCCACTTGTACTGCTTGCAGCTGTATTTTCGCAAAATCAATTAATATGTTTCCAATTTATTCTTTCAGGTAAGCTTACAACCTTGAGGGTAAAACAGAATTCAGGGAGCTATTCATCTTTCTTTTTGGCATTTAATCAAGAGGATCATAACTCTCAAGGTGGTGTTAAATTGATAAAATTAGTTAAAGCTGTTTCAATCCAACCTTCTTCCAAGGACAAGTTTTTAGTACTTGATTCAGCTGGAGTGATACATGCCTTCAGTCTTCGAAATGCTGAATTGGAACCGGAAGCTGCCAAAACATGTTTTTTGGATTGTGCCATGAAAGTCCAATTGTTTGCTGTTTTCCCAAGTAGCTCTACGAGTGAGTTTTTGTACTGGCTCTGTTCTTTTTACATTGTGGTGGTTTACTTAATTAATAAATGTGTTCAGAGCATTTGTGCAGAGACACAGATTCTTTGGGTTTCAGATGGTGGACATTCCATACAAATATTGTCACCATTGCCGGCATTTGATGTCAAGTCTCCTAAAAGCGACGATGATGTTAGTGATGAGGAAAGAGAGTTAGCAACCATTAAGCTCTCAGGTTTGTAGCATTGACTTGGTTCTTTTGTTGTCGTTATTTTTTTAATTCGTAACTTAGTCAGATTCTTTAAAAAGTGTGTATTTATTGTCAATTTATTAGAATTCTGAAATGTACCGCCTATTGAAGTATTAGTTCAAACACTGGTTTACATCATTTACATGTTTAACCTCGGAAGTTTATTCACAGTACTTAAAAAACACATAGTAATTGTTCAGAAGAGTAGCATTACCTATTATTCACTTTTTATATTGGCCAGTTTTCTTATCTTCCCACAGATAATGGGAGTGAGTTCATTTGGTTTAGGTGGTCTATATAGTGCTTTCCAGCAGGTAGATCATAACCTTCTTTTCCAGGGGATTAACTTCTGTCGTCCTGCAGCTACTGAAGCCATCTTCACTAGTGAAAAGGTTCAAGACATTGTACATATCTCCAAGGATTCCGTGCTTATCCTTGGCCAAGGTATGAGATAGTGATGTATCTTGAAGCTGAACATTTTGGATTGTGATAAATCTGTTGATATATCGGTTTTGTTTCAGTTCTTCCTTCTCTTATTTTCAATTTTTCTGAACATCATAAATGCTGTTTTTTTCAGGCAACATGTTTTTATATGGAACTGCTTGAATTTGGCTTGTTATCATATTCGTGGTAAATCTATCTAAAGAACTTTCTGTCTTTTCCATTTTCACATTCATTGGTTTAGTCTACACCCACATATATTTTTTTTTGATATCAGGTGGAGACACAGCTGTTGTTTAGATCATGAGTGTGCAGTTTTGGATGGTTTTTTGGCCAACGACAGGGTGGGTTCAATGATTAATAGCTATTTATCACTTGGAAGGCCACTCTTGTGTTGTTCTCTAATGCTTCCCCCTTTTTTCAAGTGCAGCGTTTGTTAATCTTGAAGACATACTTGTTCACCTGTTTTTGGAAGTCATGAGCACCATTAGTCTTTTAATTTCAGTAAGCAGAGTAAAACTCATGACTTGGATGACAACCAGCAAGAGTTGAAAGGTGCAGGCCATTCTATGCTGTCTCGACTGTCTGAAAGCAACATTGCAAAACTCGGAGCCATCTTTCAGCACAGCTCGTCGATACTTCTGAGCAGGTGATGCCACATTATGCAATGCGTGGATTACAACAACTGGGCTGTTGTCTATTCACATTTCTGCACGCCGGGACAAGGGCATTTCTGGTTGCTATGGCTGCACGAAGGGGTGGCTGCAGGCTGCAGCCCTGTGCCCAGGCTCAGCTGTGGTTGATCACCGCCAAGTGCCGCTCCCTTGGTGGTGGACTAGGAGGTTAATCCTACTGCAGCAGGGAGACTGGGCTGTGGAGCTGAGTGTGGTGTGTGCTTTCTTGTAGTAGTTGCCAGGCTCTGGGTGCCTCAGAAACCAATAATGTAGCACTATTTCTGTAAGGTCAGGCCTAAGCTGGAACGATTGGTAAGGTCGTCCATTTAATTATGATGTGAGTTTTGCTACAGCCTGCTAGTTTGTGGTTGTTGATGAATAATATCGAGACCTAGTTATTTGTTTCCTTTTGTTTTGTTTGTTCGTTCACAAATATAAGATGTTCTGGATATTTCAGTATGGACTAAATATATACTGAAATGAGTTAACAAAGGGAAAATGCATTGCAGCTCTCAGGTGCCACATACCCCTATATGAGTATAGCATTAAGAAAAATATCAGGAAATTTCAAAAAATTCTGAAATTTTGGGATATGAAACACGAGTGCACATTGTACACCCGTGTTCATTTTCGTGGGGAATGGGTGATTACGATCCGACATATGTTACACCTAGTTTTTTTTGCTACACATACTTTTGTCTTTTTACTGACATTACCACGGGCACCCATTCCTCACGAAACTGAACACGTGTGTACAACGGGCACCCAGGTTTCATATCTCAAAAATTCAGACTTTTTTGAAATTTCCTAATATGATTTTTACTGCCATATTTATATAGGGGTGTGTGGCACCCAAGAGCCACAAATCCTCTTCCGTTAACAAAGACACTAGAACGTGTCTATACATTCGGTGTGCAAAAAAGTTACTGTAAACATCTTACTCCCTCTGTTCACTATTATAAGATGTTGATGCTCCATTTCACTCATGGGCGGCCGATACCTGGTTTAGTGGTCTGGTCATCGAGCTGCAGTGTTCTGTAAAATGGGCTCTAAATTTCCGGGGCATGAAATTGATCTTCATAGTATCATACTCCATGTTTCATAATGTAGTGCGTATATTAAAACATTACAAACTTTGACTATGTTTATATAATATGTATATTTAAATTAAACAATGCATATCATTGGATACATAATCATTTATATTTTCATGTTGTATATGTTTGAAATTGTATATGTAAATGGTTTTCTTTTTAAACTTGGTCAAAGTTTGGTTAGTTTGACTTTAAACAAAATCTATACACACTATGTTATTGAACGGATAGAGTATATGCAAGTGATTGCTTTATTTATGGATGCTCGTAACTGGCGAAGGTTCATCAGGGAAGGTAGCACACACGAACGTTTTAGGTGACACTTTTAGTTCTGAGTGGGTGGTAATTTCTTCAGAGTGACATGACATTTTTTTCTAGAGAAGACATTTTTCATTTAAGAACTGCTGTCGTTTGATTTTTCTTCACAACTAAAACTTTTATCAAATGACGTTCGCTTGTCACCCCTCTCCCAGCGAACATCAGCTGGGTAACATTACCGTTATTTATTTATTTCCTCCCCGTTGCCGCACCAATTGTTGCTGTGATTTCAAATCGATATGGTAGGTGTATTTTGTCTATTCTGGTGACGAGTGACTGCCGCCACTTCCGCCGCGCAGGACGATACCTCCTTTTCCTTCCTCAAATGTTTCATCCAGCCGCCTACCAGCTCTCGGCGCGACATTCTCCGGCCCCGCTTCAATCTCCCCCTCGTTCTCATCCTGGTATTTCTTTCCCTTCTACCCCCCGGCTCATCCCATAGGGAGTACGTGGTTGCCGCCTTTGGGCTCCTCCTACACAGATCAGCCCCTGCTTGCTTGTGCACACGCTATCCATGTCCCATGCACGCACACGCAAGGTGTTTGATAGAATGCCTATGAGGAAATGAACTGTGGATTCTTAATTAATGATCAGGTATGCTTTGAATAATTTGGGCTGGTGGTGGTTAAAATGCTTCTTTTTAGCGAGGGAAAGTTTAAATGCTTTAATTTCTTAATGCCTTATTTGGCTTAGAGCAGGTGCATATTCGTGAGGACCTCAAACATAGTCTTGGTAAAATTGCTGTCTGACTTGTAGTCTTTTATACAGCATTCTGAAAGCATGTTTGAAGGAATATCTACTACGTATAGCACTTAAAGCCTCCAGTTCTATGAAAGTAGTTGGACGCTCTTCACCTGCTTGCTACTGAGAAATTCTTTCGTATTCTCTTTTGTGACAAGAGAACTAGTCTAAGAAAATGGACCAGGGAGACCTGAAATACTTGAGAACGCCGGACAGGCTAGAATACAAGCCGAGAATAAGTTGTTAGACTAGCCACAATTCCACCTCTATGACATTATCTCCTTGTACTTAGCTCAAGAAGTAGATTATCAACACCAAGTTATACAATTGACGCGTTACAGTTCTATTTCTACTACATAACTGGCATATTATTCTTATTGCCATTAACTCAAGAAGTAGATGATCTGTTCTAGGAGATATGATAGCAGAAGGTGGTTTCACTCGCCCTCTACCTCATTTGCAAGCAGTAATCTACCTTTACCTTGTTCAGCTTCACTACCACCTTGTCCATTGCGGTTCTTTCATCAGGCATCGTTGATGAGCACTGTAAACTCAACTCTATTACAGATGCAAGGCATGTGTTGAGAATGATAGACTGCTCTCTCGATGTGCTTTCATCGCTAGCATGGCAATCACTCTTGATTCCTTGTGATAGAACTTCGTTGTCGACAACATCTATAAGCCTGGTTGGAAATGCTTTAGTAACCCATTGCCGCAAGCTGAGCTCCTCACCGAACAGCGGGCTAGTGGGTCTTTTCCCCGTGAAGACCTCCAGCATCATGATCCCATAGCTGAACACATCGCTCATGCGTGATGCTTTACCAGTTGATCCATACTCTGTTCATTACGCATATGAAAACATAATGGAAAATAAGAAAAAAAATCTTTATTTGTAAACGTTTGGTTTGTTGAAAAGATAGGTAAGTTCAATACCTGGTGCCATGTAGCCGATTGTTCCGGGCAGGTTTGTTAACGCAATGGAGTTATCATCACCCAACAACAACTTGGCAATGCCAAAGTCAGCGATGTGCGCAGTCATGTCTGCGTCCAGCAATACATTGCTAGGCTTCAGATCACAATGAAGAACAACCTCGGTGTGCTGGTGGTGGAGGTACTCCATCGCCATCGCTACATCTAGCATAATTTCTAACCTCTTGAGGAACCCCAAACCCTGAGGGCTGTTGCTTGAGTGCAGCCAACTATCCAAACTCCCATTTGGCATGTACTGGAGCACCAGGGCCTTGAATTCAAAGTTGGAGCAAGTGCTAAGTATTTTCACTAGGTTCCGGTGACGGGCCATGCGCAGAGCACGACACTCTGCATCAAAACTCACAGAGGCTCCTTCATGTTGCATGTTGAGCACCTTTACTGCAACAATTGATTCGTCATCCAGTTGTCCCTTGAAGACTTTGCCAAAGTTCCCAGATCCAATCAGATTGTCCTCACTGAAGTTTTCTGTAGCACGAACAAGCTCGTGGAATGATATTAACCGGTAGTTGATTATGTTCGACTCCGAGGGAACTGATGTCTTTTTGCACTTCTTGATCTTTGTTCTGATTAATATGCACAAGCAGGTAGCCAAAATTGCAACTCCCCCGGCTACAGGAAGTATAATTTTTATCAACGATTCCGGTGATTTATGATGGCTCTGGCAGGGTGAAATGCCTAGACGTGAGAGGCCACAGAGAGCATCGTTTCCTCTCAAAGACTGAAGTGTGATGTTTGAGAAAATTCCTCTATCCGGTATCGGACCATCTAGTTTATTGAAAGAGAGGTTCAGGCTAGTGAGGAAGGTCAGATTGGCCAGTGACTTTGGTATGGTACCCCGAAGGGAATTGTATGATAGGTCCATGGTCTCTATGCTGACTAGCTCTCCAAATGAGTTTGGGATTTGTTCCTGGAATGAATTGTTTGACAGGTTCAGGTAGGTGAGCATCTGGAGCCTGCCCAAGGAATCCGGTAAGCCACCGGTCATAAGATTGCTTGAAAGATCCATTTGAGCAATTTGTTTTACTTGGCTAACATCTCTCGGCAGTGGACCAGTCAGCATGTTGTATGCCAGATTAAGACTGATGAGCTTTGAGAGGCGCCAGAGACTGAAGGGTATGGTCGAAGACAGTGAGTTAAGAGAAGATGTCATGTACTGCAGCTCACTTAGATTACCCATAGTGCTCGGTATCGAGCCAGACAACTGGTTTTTATCAAGATATAATCGTACTAGGCGTGTTAATCTGGAAATTTCTTCTGGGATGGCGCCGGTCAAGGTGTTGTTGGCAAGGTTGAGTTCTTGGAGATTGTTCAGTGTAGTGACGGATACAGGGATGGTCCCGCTCAGTTGGTTTCCATCGAGATCAATTGTGGTAAGGCTGCTAAGATTTGCAATTGTATCTGGAATGCTCCCTGTTAGGCTGTTAGAACTTGCTATGAAGTACTGGAGTTGTGAAGTAAGGTTTCCCAAATAGTCAGGTATGCTTCCTGCAAACGAATTGGACGATATGCCAAGGGTACTCAGGTTCTTGCAGTTGGAGAGTGCATGGATAAAGTTTAGCTTCCCGCTAAGCTTGTTTCCATCCACATACAAGCCCGTAAGACTACGAACATTCCCAAACGTGGTTGGAACTGATCCAGTGAAGGCATTGAGTGTCAGATCAAGAGTTTTTATGCTTGATATATTGCCTATGGATTCAGGAATTTTACCTGTTAGGAGGTTTGTCGAAAAGCTCAAGTAATTGAGGTTTCTCAAATAGCCTATTTGAGGTGGAATTTCTCCTTCCAGCTGGTTGACACTAAGATCAAGCATGACAAGGTCTGTGCGGTTGCTTAGCTCAACCGGGATCTTACCGACGAGGTTATTTGCCGACAGTAGAATAGTAGAAAGCCGAGGCATTGTTGCTAACCATGCCGGTACAGGACCAGTGAAGTTATTAATGGAGATAGAAAGAAGCTCAAGTTTGTTGGATCTGGCCAGTGCCGGCTGGATTGGGCCAGTAAAATGATTCGAAGAAAGACCTAGTTTTTGTAGCATGGGGAGGCTAAAGCTCTTGTTGCCAGGGAGGGAGCCGAAAAGATTGTTGTTCCCCAAACCGAAGATTCGGAGCATGGACATGTTAAAGATGGCAGCAGGGACAGTGCCAGTAAGAAGGTTGAGTTCCAGGACAAGGATTTCAAGCTTCCTCAAATGGCCAATGGCTTCAGGTATGCTTCCAGCGAGCCTGTTCCTGCCAAACCATATGACGCTCAAATTGGGCGTGTTGTTGAAGAGGCCTATAGGTATGGTGCCACTCAGGTCGTTGCTGTTGAGGTTTATGTACCGGAGGTTGCGCAGCGCGCGCAACTGTGTGGGAATGGCCCCGGAGAGTGAATTGTAGCCGATGTGTAGGTACTGGAGCTCGGTGAGGTTGCCGAGCGCCGAGGGGATGGTACCTGACAGGCGGTTCTCGTCGAGGTCGAGGTGTCTGAGCCGCGCGAGCCGGCCAAGCTCGGCAGGGATCACGCCGGCCAGCCCTGTGTTGCTGAGGTTGAGGTGGGAGATGAAGGAGAGGTTGCCAAGCTCCGGTGGTATGGCGCCTCCGAGTGGCATGCCGGGGAGCGACAGCGCGGCCACACGCCGCCCACGGGCGTCGCACGAGACGCCGAGCCAGCCACAGAAGGGCGTGCGTGCCGTCCAGCTGCGACGCAGGACGCCGCGCGGGTCACGCACGCTGGTCCTGAAGGCCAGCAGCGCCGAGAGGTCGTCGTCGGTCGCGTTTGCTGGCTGATCAAGCGCGGCCGTGCCGGGCAGCAGCAGCGAGAAAGCCACCGTGGTCAGTACTAGGACAAGAAGAGCCATGGTGGTAGCGTGATGCGCGTGGTTATGCCTTCCGTGTCTCCAGGCCAGGGATGCATTGCATGCGTGCATTGCGAACTTGAAGAAGCCAGTGGTGTGCTGGGAATTTAGTGCAGTCGCCTTCTGAGTAGTTGATTATCGGTGCAGGGGAACATCAGCAACTCTACATACTGTGCTGGGGTGGAATGGCAGCCCATGCTCCGTTTACTCGGTCCAGAAATCAGATGCTCTCGGTTCACATCTCTGCAGGCGTTCTCAGGCATATGGTCAGAGAAATGGAAATCCCGGCTTTGGCATGCTCTGACCTTCCAGCATCAGCGTGGTTAGCACAAGAGCCATGGTGGACTAGCGGCAGCGTGGAGCTTCATCGAACGGGTACTACTGTACTGCTACTTGAGATGCATGCATCTGAGGCTTTAGATAGAGACTTTTGAGCGCCGCTTGAAAGCCATTTTCCTTGTGAAGAGTTGATTGTCCAAGCAGGGAACATCAGCTGTACCGTGCTGGAGTGGAATGGCAGCCCATGCTCCCTATTCGGTTCATGAATCAGATGCACTTCACATCCTCAAACGTCCTCATCGTTTGACTTGTACTCAACTCCAGCCTAGCCACCCAGGCCAGCAGTGAACGGCATGACCTGAGAAATGGAAGTTCCTCCTGGTTTGGCATGCTCCGACCTTCCGTGCCCACGCGTCATGGAGAAATTCCAACTTAGCATGCACGACTGAATCTGATGCGGCCACACGGAAAAAAGTCTCAGGGTGCAGACCCGGTACGCGATGTTGCCGTTGACGGTGACAGAAGTACAACTTGCTGTCTTTGTGAACCCTCCATCAGTCGGTGCGGCGAGACTGCACGGCGCCTTAACACACTGGTTACGACTCCTCGTGCCGCAGAGTTAGCTTCTGTAACTCTCACACTTGTATTGCCTGGCCTCGATGGGCTTATATTATACTGTGTTACAACAGAGGTACAGAGAGGGAGAGAGGGTACAGCGGCAATACAAGCGTGAAAGTTACAGAACCCAACTCGCAGCTGCTCCGATAGAAACACTGGGAAGAATTACAGAGAGCAACTATATATTGTCATAGGAAGAATTACAGTCAGTACAAAGAGCTAGCTGACCCAGCTAATGTCAGAATTTATGTTGTTGCTCTGTTTACTGGTGTTTTTTCTTTTGAGGAGTGAAGCAGGGTGCTCTGCTTTATTTCCTTACTTCGTTATCTGAGCACAGTAATTTGCCTTGATCTTGTTCAATTTGACAACCACATCATCCATTGGCAGTCTCTCATCAGGTGCAGTCCTTGAGCAAACTAACCCCAACTCGATGATGGACGCCAGGCAAGCATTCAAGATGGCGGAGGAATCCTCGGAGGGATTGCTTATCTTATCCATACCGTGCTTTGGTACATCTTCCAGCAGGCCACGGTCAGTGACACTGGAGAGTTCATATTGGAATGCTTGGTTAACCCACTGCCTTAAGCTCAGCTCACCAGCAAACATTGGATCAGTCGGCTTTTTCCTCGTGAAGACTTCAAGGAGAACAATCCCAAAGCTGTAAACATCACTGAAGCGTGATGCTTTCCCGCTTGATCCGAACTCTGTTCCATGCCAAAAGAAAACCAGTGAGCTTTTATAATGGATCAAAACAATCGGAAATATCTTATCAGACTTACAAGGGAAATTACCTGGTGCCATGTATCCTACAGTGCCGGGCATGCTCGTTAACACGATAGAGTTGTCGTCTCCAACCAGCAGCTTGGAAATCCCAAAATCGGCAACATGTGCAGTCATGTCCATGTCAAGCAAAATGTTGCTCGGCTTTAAATCAAAATGCAGGACAACTTCGAAGTGCCGGTGGTGCAGATACTCCATTGCCATTGCAACATCCAGCATGATTCCAAGCCTTTGCAGAAAACTAATGTGCCTCCGTTCGCTTGAATGCAACCAATCATCTAAGCTGCCATTAGGCATATACTCAAGAACCAATGCTTTGAAGTCAAGATTAGAGCAAGTGCTAATTATCCTGACCAGGTTCCGGTGCCGGGCCATTCGTAGTGCACGACACTCTGTGTCAAAGCTCTTTGAAGCTACTTCGTCTTGCATATTGAGAACCTTTATTGCAATGACAGACTCATCATCTAGCTGACCTTTGAAGACTTTACCAAAGCCTCCAGCCCCTAGCAGGTTATCATCACTGAAGTTGCTTGTTGCACGGACAAGTTCATGGTATGAGATCAACTGGTAGTTCGTCAAGTCTGTGTTTGAGGGCAGTGACATCTTTCCTTGCTTATTCAGCTTTCTTCTAACCAACATGTACACGCAAGCTGATAAAACAAATAATGTCACTACTGCAGGTAATATGACTTTCAGCAGTAGTTGTTTTGACCTTGAGTGTGAGTTGTTCTGGCATGGCGATATTCCTTCCCTTGGAAGGCCGCAGAGTGCACTGTTTCCCATCAATGATTCGAGAGTGATGTTGGAGAACACACCTCCTTCTGGTATCTGTCCATCTAGCTTGTTGAAAGAGAGGTTCAGGTTGGCAAGATAAGTGAGGTTGGCCAATGACTTCGGAATGGCACCAGAAAGTGCATTGGAGGAGAAGTCTAACTCCTCAATACTTAATAACTTTCCAAGTGAGTCTGGTATTGATCCTTCTAATAAGTTTCTGGACAGATTCAGATTGATCATCATCTGCAGTGCACCAAATGAAGTTGGGATATCACCTGATAGCTGGTTACTCGACAGGTCCATCTCGGTAATTGCAGTCAGTTTCCCTACATCTTCCGGCAGGGAACCACTGAAAGAGTTCTGTGACAAATCAAGCTCAATTAGTTTTCGTTGGCGCCATAGACTTGTTGGTATGGTTGAAGATAACGAGTTGCGGGATAGTGTCATAATCTGTATCTGGCTTAGGTTACTGATGCTACTTGGAATGGGACCAACGAGTCTATTGCTGTCAAGATGCAACTTAGCCAGGCTTGTTAACCCACTGATTTCTGCTGGGATGGTGCCGGACAAGCTATTGTTGGCAAGGTTGAGTTCTTGGAGATTGCTCATTGCAGCGATTGGTGTGGGGATTGTCCCATTCAGCTGGTTTCCACTGAGCGACAGAGTCATTAAGTTGGTAAGATTGGCAAATGTACCTGGGATGCTTCCCGTGATCCTGTTGTTATCTGCTATAAAAGTCTCGAGGACTGTGCTAAGGTTTCCAATGTAGGCTGGCAGACTCCCTGTGAATGTGTTGTTTGCCATGCTGATTGTATTCAGGCTCCTGCAATTTGAGAGTGCAGACAGGAAGTCGAGGTTCCCGCTGAGCTGGTTCCCATCAAGCCAGATGCGACGAAGGTTCAGCAAGTTCCCAAATGAAATTGGCACCGATCCAGTCAAACCATTTCCATAGAAATCTATGGTTGTGAGGTTAGAAAGATTGCCTATGGAATCAGGAATGGGACCTGTTATTCGGTTGTTGGCAAAGCTCATAAACCTGAGGTTTGTCAACCGTCCAAACTCTTGTGGGATTCCCCCCTCAAGTTTGTTCTGGCTAAGGTCCAAACCGAGAAGCTCAGTGTGGTTGCTCAGTTCCACAGGGATCTTTCCAGTGAGGCCATTTGTCGACAAGTAAATTCTTGTGAGGTTCGGCATTGTCGCCAACCATGATGGCACGGGACCGGTGAAATCATTCACGGCGAGGGAGAGCGTGTCAAGGTTCCGACACGCCGAAAGACCTGGCGGGATAGGTCCCTCAAACTGGTTTTCATTGAGGGACAACACTTCCAACATGGGGAGGTAGAAGCTCTCATTTCCAGGGATTGGACCTGAGAGATTGTTCCTTGTGATGGCTATGACCTGCAGCTGGGACATGTTGAAGATGGCAGGAGGCATGGGGCCTGAGAGAAGATTGCCTTCCAGGACCAGCCACTCGAGCTTCGACAACGAGCCGATGCTGTCAGGAATCGCTCCCGTCAGCCGGTTCGACCCGAGACGCACCACGCGCAGATCGGGCGTGTTGTTGAACAGGCCATGCGGTATCGGCCTGCTCAAGTCATTGTTTGACAGTCTCAGCGACTGAAGTTTCCTCAGGTTTTGAAACTCGTATGGGATTGCGCCGAAGAAGTTGTTGCTGTCGAGGTAAAGAGACTGGAGCCCTGTGAGGTTGCCAAGGGTGGAGGGGATGGCACCTGACAAACTGTTGTACGAGAGGACGAGGTTTTGGAGCCGGGGCAGGCCGCCAAGCTCGCTGGGCACGGGGCCGGCGAGGCTCGTGTTGCTGAGCACGAGGCTGGAGAGGAAGGAGAGGTTGCCAAGCTGCGGGGCGATGCTGCCATGGAGCGGCACGCCGTCGAGCTCTAGGCCGGTGACGCGCTGCCCGCGGCGGTCGCATGAGACCCCGACCCAGGAGCAAGGGGACGCCGCCGCGGTCCAGTTGCCGGCGAGGATGCCGAGAGGGTCCTCCACCTGTGCTTTGAAGGCGAGCAGCGCGGCCAGGTCCGTGGCGTTGGACGACGCCGGCTGCGCCGCGCCACATGGCATCAGCGAGACGAGGAGCGCCGCCATGCAGAGGCAGAGACGAGCGGCCATGGATGTGGAGAGGTGAAGGTTGGTGAGGGAATATGGGGCGTGGTGCGCTGGTTTTGGACGTGCCATCGATCAGTGGGCTCAAGTGGCTGATAACTGAAACTGAAAAGGAGGAGGAGCCGTCCCTCCAACTTGCTCCCATTATTTAATGACGAGGAGTGGAACAGGCGTAATGCTGCTGCAGTAGTCAACATGTTCACATGCATCTGACCACACACGGCTGCTTCTTGGAAACGAGATCTTCCTTCAGGTGCTAGAGCTCTTTCCTTCATTGGATACCTGAATCGGATTCGGAGGCACCGATGCAATTCAAAAGTTGAGATTGATCAGCTGATTAACAGAACAGAGATGATTCTGGTTCTACTTGATCGTAGGTGGAGCTGATCCTGGTTGGCGGAGACGCACCATCACGCCAGTTTTCAAATGGTTATTAGGCTCTAGACTGCACACATTGACACATTATTGACGCTGGTCGGATCCATTATACAAGTGCAAGTTGATGATAGCATAGTTCTTCTGGCTTCCTGGGCTCTCTCAGAGTAAAATACTCCCAAGTGCGCGTCATTCGCATCTTTATCGTCGTAGCACCGTATCTGAGTGAGTGAGCTGTGCACCTTTCTTCTTTCTGAATATGGTGAGAAGCTGTTGTTGTAGTGCTTGTGTTGTGTTGGACCGACCTGGCATCAGACTATTCCATGGCCCATGGCTACTTCAATAATTTGAATTTTGGTGCTGTTCTTATATGAGATAATTGAAAAATAAACAACTGACGGAAGTGGGTGTTGGGAAGTTCGGTAAGATTTTGGGCTCGAGTGTTAATGATAAGTAATAACTGGTAGCTCATGCATACTACTACTACCTTCTTCCCCAATCTTAATGAAAATGACAAGCAACGATTGCTTCTTCTTCTTGAAAAAGTCCTGAGAATATGATTCCGTTGTTTAATTCGGCGATGTGGTGGGTGGAAGGTGGAAGACTAGCTTTGCTTCCTAGTAGAAAGAAATAGGGAAGAATAAACATATTCTTGTTGCTAGTTACGATGAACCTACATAGTATGGTTTTCTTATCTTCTATATCTAAATAGTTAGCCTCCACTAACATATTTTTCTTAACATGCAATCATGCCACATCATCAAGCAACATGCATGGCAAAAGGCCCACCACAACATGCATTCATGCACATGAAAACGTCCACCTCAACATGCAAACATTTATTAGATATTTTACAATACATTAATCAAACACAATAAAGCATATGGATTTGCAATTTTAGTTTTCGTAGTATCACTATTCACGTTCCATAGAAATTACATATCATCGAAATGTATTGCAAATATTTCCGTAACAACGTGCGAGGTATCATCTAGTATGTAGAAGAGTTGATGACTGAAATAATTTCCAAACATTAATTAATTTAGGCGCGGTATATGATTCAGCACCGTCCTTTCTCGCAAAGGCAACAAATTAGTCGTACTAAATTGTTCTGCAACTTTTGCCAGTGAGTCCGGTCCAAGGGTTGCGGAACGATAGCATCGTAGACGTAGTCGATCACGTAAAGGTACAAGAAGTAAAATTGACACAGAGATGTAGGGGTAGTGCCCTCTTTATTAATCATCATCCACCGTCTGTACAAAGGGTGCTTTTCTCTGTATATAACTAGGGGGTGGAGGGATAAGTGCCCACTTTACATTAAGCGAGGGAAACGCTCGGTCAACAGGAGGGCGTTGGCCGAGTCGGGCTGCGGCCGCTCCTATCGGCCCATCAGTTTCCCAACATCCCCCCTTGGGCAGTTATTCGTATATTCATGCCTCAAAATTTCAAAAAACCCAGTGAGAAAAATATGGAGAAAGAGCGCATAGTATACGTTATTGTATTACATGAATTGCCTCGTCAAAAACCTCGTGTGAGAAACATCAGGAAAACTCACTCAAGAAAAAAAGAGTGCAATCCACTCAACCGTGAAGTTGAGTATTCGATCATCGGGACCGAGATTTTAGCGACGAGTTTGTGAAGTTTCTCCCCCTGAACCTTGCATGTCCCTAAGTCTTATCATGCCGATTCCACACACACATCTCTCAAAGGATGGCGCCAATAATGATTTAGTGAACAAATCAGCAATATTGTCACAAGACTTAGTATGCTCAATAACAAAGAGAGAGAAATGTTTTGATAAGTTTGCCTCGCTAAGGCTATGCCACTTGCTTGCTAGATTATTTTTTATATTATCTTGTTTACCAGGATACTAATATCATTCTCCATCAATGTAAAACTTGCATTATATAGTTTTATGATGTATTAATATTGTATTTTACTTGTTGGTGACATTTGAAAACTCAGTTCCCTATTTGTACATAACAATGAAATGCCTAAATTTCCCTAAAAAAAAAACAATGAAATGCCTAAAAACATGTAAATTATTGCCTAGTGGTGATACACTATCAATGTAGTGATTGTTGATTGTTATTATTACAACCACAGATTGTCATATTTTTTGGTCGAAAACATGCCAACATATGAATCCCTAGTCCAGACGAAAATGACAGTAAAGAAGGACCGCTAATTGGATTAACTACTTGTGAAATAAGTAGTTTTCTTTTGAAAGTGAAATAAGTCTCTTTCTAGAATCAAGTTTTTTTTTGAAATAAGTATTTTCTTTAGAATCAAGTTTTTCTTAGCAATAAGTCTTTTTTAGGTTAATTTTGATAAATAAGCCTTGTTTTTTTAGCAATGAGAAATAAGTCTTGTATGTGTGTGTGGTTAGATTGGGCCAAACGACCAATTCATCTAACTACCTACTCCTACATGGTTAGCCCATTTAACCTAACCTAAGAAGCCCAGCATTCCTCCGAGTTCAGGCCCCTGTCCCATCCAAACACTACCGGTGCCCAATTGGTAGGGCCGGCGACGACGGCGGCGATGCGGCTGCTCTCCGGCGCCTCGGCCTCCTGCCTCCCCTCGGCCCTCCCCTTTTTGGCGCGGGCAAGGCCTAGATGTGTGTCGCGCTATTCCTCCGCCTCCGCTTGCCGGGCCGCCTCCTCGTCAGCTGCGCCCGTCGGTGACGGCGGCGCGCGGAAGCCGTGGCTGTTCGTTGGGCTCGGGAACCCCGGGAAGATGTACCAGAGGACTCGCCACAACGTAAGCTTCCGTACATGCTCTATTCACTGTAAAACCCATCATTCTGCTCGGTGGGATTGTGGAATTATCCTAGTTACTCGTGGGTTGAAATGTTGAGAATTGGTACATATTGGAGTTGGACGCCAAAATAGTTGCACGCTTTGATTAGTGAATGGTGAGGTCGTAGGCATGAACATTTGGTATGTGATTGTAGGAACATGCCAGCAGCAAATTTGCGAGTGTAAAACTGCTTTCTGTTTTAGCAATTTTGCGAGTGTAAAACTGCTTTCTGTTTTAGCTGGCCGATTGAAGATATTGTCTTTGTGATGGGCTGTTAACCTGTTGTTGATAAACACATTTTGTAATCATGGTGGTTATCAGAAATTTCATGTTATACTATCTCAGTATGACAGTATCCGTATCTGAATGATCGTCTAGACCAATCACCACTTTTTGGGTAAAGAATTTGGAACAGCCAAGTGTCCTAGCCAGATACTTATTTATCCAAGGTCATTATGCTATAAAAGTACTCCCTCCGTCCCAAAATAAGTGTCTCAACTTTAGTACAACTTCAAAGTTGTACTAAAGTTGAGACACTTATTTTGGGACGGATGGAGTATATATTATGAAGGATACTACACTTTATAGGCAGCAAAACTGGTTATTCTGCACTGCTTGTCATTTGGTTTAAGTTTGCTCTTGTTTCGTACTTTGTTGTATAGAATTGAATTGCACATAACTTATATCTACAGTATCTCTATTTAAGTAAAGGCCGTATCCATTTTTTCACAGGTTGGATTCGAGATGATTGATGCTATAGCAGAAGCAGAGGGTGTATCACTCAGCAGTATGCAGTTCAAGGCAATGGTTGGCAAAGGTAATATTCCCACCAAAGTTTTCAGGATAATCTATTCCTGATTATTTAACATCGCTATATGCATGTTACTCCTTTAAAATTCTGTAGGTGCATAGACATTTGTAAAATTGTTTGTAATCGTTCAGGTCGTATCGGAGATGTTCCTATCATGCTTGCCAAGCCGCAAACATTTATGAATGCAAGCGGTGAGTCTGTAAGTACAATGCTTGCAAAACAAACTTGAAACTACTTCTTCCGTTGTTCCCTTGTTTGACGCCCTGAATTGTACAGGTTGGGCAGCTGGTTTCATATTTCAAGATACCACTTAATCAAGTCGTTGTGGTAAATGTTAATCTTGATTTGGTTCCTTTTATCACGGATCGTTATAATTTGGTTCCAACATCATTCTTCTCTTCTCTGCAGATGTATGATGATCTGGATTTACCCTTCGCAAAATTGCGTCTACTGCCAAAAGGTGGACATGGCGGGCATAATGGGTACTCCAGTCTTTTCTACTTCTTTAATGAAACACATTTCCTGTATAAATACATAACCTATTGTCCCGTCCTTTATTTTACGAACTATAGGATGAAAGCCTCATGACTTTGTAGGCATATAATCGCTAAGCACTCTTAAGTTTAACTAAGCAAAAACATAGAATAATCATATACTTTTTGGAACTGTTCTTTGAACTCAGTGCAATGTAATGGCATTGTTATCTTAAAAATTGATTGTAACTTGTAAGGTTCCAGGCTGTGTTGATGTTATGTACGCACAGTACATGGTCCACCCAATGCCAATTTAGTGAAATGATTCCCGTGATCTCTTAGTTAGGAAGTTTTGAATTAGGAAGATATCATTTTGCTTGGTCCTTAAGCCAAGTAGAGATAAGATCTATGATTTGTTCCTTAGATTGGATTGTTAGGCCTCTATATAAAGAAGACCCTTTGTAGAATAAAGCAAGCAATAATTAGGAGAGTAAGAAAAAACTCTTCTGCCTAACCCCCAGGGGCAAGAGCCTCTCCTTAAGCCTAGTACCCAACAGACAAAATTAGCATGCTGACATTTGTACATTTATTTCTCCCTCATATATATAGATCTTATTACCAACAGTAAAAAATGTAAATGTAATAATTTTTATCCTTGTGAACCTTTCCTTTGTTATTGTTCTGGGAAGAGCTTGGGAGAACCTAACAAAATAGTTGCAATGAGCTGGAATTCTTTCTTGTATTTTTTGTTCTGACGAGCTATTTTTCTCAAGGATGAGAAGCATTATCAACCATCTCAAACAAAATCGTGATTTTCCACGTCTAAGAATTGGTATGTCACTTTGTCAGTCACTTTTCTCCTTTTCTAACAATGTTACTATTGTCTGAAATATTCTTGATGATATTTGTGCAGGCATTGGACGACCACCTGGGAAGATGGATCCTGCCAACTTTGTTCTCAGGCCATTCACCAAAAAAGAACAAGAAGAGGTTTGGAATGCTTGATAGAAATTTAAAATATTTGATATTTACCGCTTCTCTGTCATGCTTAGGCACCATCGCCTATCCAGTGTATATGCTTTCGAAAAAATGATCTTTATATTGATTCAAGTGCGGCACAACCGAACAATAATGCAAGTAATCTGTTTCTGCAGCTTGATTTCACATTCCATAGGAGCTTGGAAGCAATAAGAATAATGGCACTTGAAGGATTCAACAAGAGCGCTACTTTCGTGAACACTGCCCAGTCATCCGAAATGCTGAATAGATGACAGGCCAATTCATTGTTTCTTGTGCCAAAGCGATTGAGTTTAAGTGATGAACTAGAGTTAAGGAACTAGATAGGGGTGTTCAGTTACTTGCATTGTGGCCATCTTTCCTGTTAGAAGACCCCACGCTGAAAACTGAAGCTTTATTAGTGCATATACGGCAATATTGGATGATAATAATCTATTTATACCAGCAGTGTGAAACATTGTGAACTAATCAATGCCACAACATTTGAGTTTATGTATACTGTTCCTGCCATGTTCATTAGTATCTTCTAATTTTACAAATCAAGAAGCATACTAGTCTGCAAATCGACTGACATATATACTTAAAAAAACAAAGTCTTGTATTCGTCCGATCCTAACCTTAATTCAAAACTGCGATATTTATTTTGGATTGCAGGGAGTAGTACATAGTTTTCGTTGTATGTACTCATGCCGATTGAGCGATCTCGGTTGTTGACCTCCACTCACTGAACCGGGCAAAAAAGAAAAGAAAATGAAATGACATGAAAGAAAAGAAAACGAAAACGAAAACGAGACCAGCACCCGGTGTCCGTTTCTTTCTCCTGTCGTGACACACGAGCAACGGCATGTCTGACTGAAAACACGAGGGGATATTATTTCCATCTCGGGAGAAGCCGGGTGGAGGCGTCGAGCGTCGTTGGCACTGTAGGTGCGCTGCGGCACATCCCTCAGACGCGACCACCTGTGGTGGCCGTGAGCCCGGGGCCCTCGACGCTTCCCTCCAGCCGTCCAAAATCGATCTTCAGCGGCGCTCTCGATTCCATTCTCCACGTTCTAAATGTTCGGGATAATCTCTCGTTTTCGTTCGATTTTCCACGTTCCGGAGAGGGATAAGTTCGTTTTGCCTTATCGGCTCTGCCAGAAGCCACAGCTCAGGTTGCCTTTCGTACAGCTCAAGCATCGACCGCGAGACCGGATATTCGATGATCCACCCTTGCTCCTTCGGGCTCGGCGATCTTGGTTGGGTACCGGATTCAGAGTGAAGGGGTGAATGTATGTAGACATCATCATCTTATAAATTTATTAAGGTGCAGAATTGTGATTTCAAGCCACACAAGAGGATAGTAATAATTGTTTTAACGACATATGTAATTTCTGAACGTTAGGATTTTGACGAGCAGGTGCGCTACCACCCAGGCTAAGCCTACTTTTGTGTTTCTGATTCCAGTTAGCTGACTTTTATACTCTGTTTGATAGAGACAAAAAACAACAATGTTTTTCACGAGGGGGCAGACCCATGGACAAGTTATTTCAAGGATCGATGCCTCTCGAGAAATGAATGTTTCTCTTCGTGTAGAATTCAAACTCCAGTCATTGTATTGTGTGTAAACCCGAGGAAAAAAATGTTTTGAAATATATGTTGGATAGTATGATAATTTACACACCACCAACCTGGTAATTTACATACAAACATTGCAATAATTTTTTTGACCCTTTTTTATTGTTGAAATATAAGATCCGATAACTTACGCGGCAACACCATAGTAACCTTTTCTTTACCTGAAAAAATGATACAATATACCCCTGGTTTTTCCGTGTGAATAGCATGGTAGTTTAGGAATCGCATACCTGATAACTTGCGTGCCAACACCGCGATAGTCTTTTATTCACCAGGAAAAAAGTTGATGAAATATACCCCGGTAACTTATGTGTGAATAGCATGGTAATTTACACACCGTGAACCTGATAACTTATGTACCTCGGGTCTGGTAACTTTGACGGGGGAGGGAGTTTGTTGAAACATACAATGATAACTTCCGTGCAATTATCATGGTAATTTTCACACGCTGACCTGATAACTTACATACCCTTAGCATGGTAAGTTTGACCCAAGGGGAAAAGTATGAAACATAATCCGATAATTTCTTTTTAAAGAGCATGGTAATTTATGCACCACATCCTTCATAACTTACCTAAAAACACCGCGGTAACTTTAGACCGGGATTTTTTTTGTTTGAAAACACATCGCCGCTAATTTCTATGTATATGATGGTAATATACGCACTGCGGACCTGGTAGCTTACGTACAAACATTGTGTTTAACTTTGACCCAAAGAGAAAACTGTTGAAGCATACTCCGATAATTTCTATGTAAGTAGCGTGGTAACTTTCGTACCATGGACCTTCTAACCTAGGTACAATCATCATGGTAACTTTGACCCGAGGGAATTGAAAAACATACGCATGATAACTTGGATGTAAATAACATGATAATATACACACCGTAGACCTGTTAAGTACAAAACAACGCATTAACTACAAAGGCATCTGTGGTGACTTTTGTCAATCTCAAGATGAAGTGTTGGCCTAGTCTCTCGGATGCTCATAGGGGTAGGGTGTCTGTGTGTACGTTTATAGGGGTTAGCATATGTGTGTATGTATGAGCGCCCGCATTTATACTGTGTTTAAAAGAAGAACTTTGATCGAAGGTGGGGAGGGGACAGAATTGTTAAAAAAATATCCGGTACTTATGTGTAAATATGGTATGTGTGAACCGTAGACCCGATGATAACTTCGACGCATTGATAAAGTAGTCGAAACATCCCCGTGATAACTTCGGTGCAAACACTATGATAAGTTACGTACTGCTGTGGTGATAGCTTACGTAGTCCAGGCGTGGTAACTTTGGACTTGAAAAAAATATCGCCAAAACATACCAACATGGGATCTCGTTTCGAAAATCTTATCGCGATGAATTTTTTATGTGAAAATGGATTTTCAATCAGAGCGACGGTTTGAGCTACAAAATATTTTAAAAATTGAAAAAAAGAAAGAATTTAGAATGACATCAGCTTTTCGTCTTTTAGTGCATATATGCATGTAATTAGAGGGAGGGATGCACGTGAAAAGAAAATTAGTCATTCTATTACATGCACATATATAATTAGAGTAAAGTAAGGATCGTTTTTGCCTATTGCTAAAATCCGAACATTTGGTAGTTATAAAAGTCCTTTTTTAAAGGAAAATATATGGGACCAATTCTTGCCCTCCTGTTTTAATTGGCACTATGATTTATTTTCTTTTTTGTGAAAGTGAAAAGTTAATACTAGCCCTACACAATAAGTCATTGATAATGACTTACCCATTAGGTAATTTGTACTTAATGGCTCATGTCAATTCTGGACGTGCAACTATGACAAAATAGCTAGTGTGTGTGTGTGTGTGCGCGCGTGCGTGCGTGCGTGCGTGCGTGTGTGTGTGTGTGTTGTCAATTTTCTTTGATTAAGCTTTTCAAATGGAAACTTAGAGCATCTCTAAGTGACCCTCAAAGGACTTTAACTCTTTTCTCATGGGAACTTAGAGCATCTCTAATCGGATCCTCGCAAGGCTTTAACTCTTCAACATATTTTATTTTGAGGAGTTAAATCCTTTCTAAACGACCCCTAAAAAGATTTAACTCCTAATTTTTTGAGGAGAAGTGTCTCTCCCTCCTCAAAATTGAGTAGCCGAAGGGAGTTCTCGTCAAAAGATTCCTTCACTTGGGTCCTCTCTGTCTCAGCAAAACCTCTCTTCCCTTTTAGCCACCTGCTGCTTGCAGCTATAAAAGAAACCTCTTCACTTCTAGCCGCCGACAACCTTAACTTCCCTCCTAGCTGCGCATAACGTTCACTATCACTGCTGGCGGACTAGTTGAGTAGTGTTGGTATATATTATACAAGCCATTTGGGGAGACACATAAGAATCTCTGCAAGGATTACCGTATGTGTCCCGCAGATGGTTAGCATATTTTTTCTCATCAGGGGAGTGAAATTGATCTCGATATCGCCGCCTGAATTGAGTCGCCCTCATTGCCAAAATCGACACCATTGTTCGAAAGTATGATAAGCATTAGGTGGGATATCCACGTTACTTATCATAATTTCAAGCATCGTCGTCAGGACCGAGTCTCCACAGGAATTGATGGAAAAAGCGTTAGGCGTAAGCGAGACGGTTGACCTTAGCCTAGCGCCTAGGCGGTGCTTAGACGCCCTAGGTGTAGCCTAGGCAGAGATACACTCTTGATTGTCAGTTTGTATTTGGATATTATATGTGTATCAGTATTGATTTAGAGATTATAAGTGAACAAATTATCGGCTATTGCAATTGGAAGAGGCTCAATTTGATCTGTTGGTGCAATATAGCTTGATTTCTCACTTTAGTCTACAATTTCTTGCTTGCATGCCTAGAATTCCGCTTGTGCCCTTGACGAGGCATTTGGTCATTGCCCAGTGCCTAAGCGTGCCTAGATGCCTCCTAGACTTTGCCTTTTCCAATAGAGCCTCGAAGTCGTCGCCGGGCTTGCCATCCTGCTCATGGTGGTCCAAGCCCTCGTCGTTGTGCATGTGGTCTCCATATCTGTATAACCTCCGAGATACTAAGCCGACACAACATATTAAAATTGAAGAAGTCATCATAGACATCTCATAGCAAAGCTGGCCAAACAGGCCGGCCCGGCCCACCGCAATTGTGCCTAGCTCGACATGACCCGCCATGGCACGATTAATAGTCGGGCTGTGCCGTGCCAGCCCATGTGCTGCGGGTAGCAGCCCAGGCATGACACGGGGGCCATGTGGGTTGGCACGCGACACACCCAGGCATGCTGGCCCGTTAGGCACGAAATTTCCCATTTTGCGCGAAACACCTCGGAAAATAGGGGGGAAAGGCCAAAAAAATACGGGAAAATGCAACATTCGATAGAGTATTATGTGGGATAGATCTAGAGGTTTATTAGCGCTTATCTCATTAAAACCTGTTGGGAAACATTGTATGGAAAGCAAAAAAAATTCTACGCACACACAAGATCTATCCATGGAGATGCATAGCTACGAGAGGGGGTGAGCATCTACATAACCTTGTAGATGGCTAAACGGAAGCATTTATCAACGTGGTTGATGTAGTCGTACAACTTCATGATCTGTACCGATCAAGCACCGAACACACGACACCTGTTGGGTGAAGGAAATATGACATAGAGGCAATAATAAAGTTGTTGTTTATATTTCCTTATATCATGATAAATGTTAATTATTCATACTAGAATTGTATTAACCGGAAACTTAGTACATGTGTGGATACATAGACAAACAGAGTGTCCCTAGTATGCCTCTACTTGACTAGCTCGTTAAACAAAGATGGTTAAGTTTCCTAGCCATAGACATGTGTTGTCATTTGATGAACGGGATCACATCATTAGAGAATGATGTGATGGACAAGACCCATCTATTAGCCTAGCATAATGATCATTTAGTTTTTCTGCTATTGCTTTCTTCATGACTTATACATGTTCCTCAGACTATGCGATTATGCAACTCCCGAATACCGGAGGAACACCTTGTGTGCTATCAAACGTCACAACGTAACTGGGTGATTATAAAGATGCTCTACAGGTGTCTCCGATGGTGTTTGTTGAGTTGGCATAGATCTAGATTAGGATTTGTCACTTCGTGTATCGGAGAGGTATCTCTGGGCCCTCTCGGTAATGCACATCACTATGAGCCTTGCAAGCAATGTGTCTAATGAGTTAGCCACGGGATGATGCATTACGGAACGAGTAAAGAGACTTGTCGGTAACGAGATTGAACTAGGTATGATGATACCGACGATCGAATCTCGGGCAAGTAACATACCAATGACAAAGGGAACAACGTATGTTGTTGTGCGGTTTGACCGATAAAGATCTTCGTAGAATATGTAGGAGCCAATATGGGCATCCAGGTTCCGCTATTAGTTATTGACCGGAGATATGTCTCGGTCATGTCTACATAGTTCTCGAACCCGTAGGGTCCGCACGCTTAGCGTTCGACGATGATTTGTATTATGAGTTTCATGTTTTGATGAACTGAAGTTTGTTCAGAGTCCCGGATGAGATCACGGACATGGCGAGGAGTCTCGAAATGGTTGAGACATAAAGATCGATATATTGGAAGGTTATATTCGGACACCAGAATGGTTTTGAAGTGTTTCGGTTATTTTACGGAATACCGGGAGGTTACCGGAACCGCCCGGGAGAGTAATGGGGCTTAATGGGCTTTAGGGGAAAGGAGAGAGGGGTCTCAAGGGGTGGCCGCGCGCCCCCCATGGGCTGGTCCGAATTGGACTAGGAGGGGGCGGCGCCCCCTTCCTTCCTTCTCCCCTCCTTCCCCTTCCCTCCTTCTCCTAGTTGGAATAGGAAGGGGGGGGGGGCGAATCCTACTTGGACCGGGAGTCCAAATAGGACTCCTCCCTATGGCTCGCCCCCTTATGGCCAGCCTCCTCTCCTCCCCCCTTTATATACGTGGGAGGGGGGCATCCCAAAGGCACACCAAAGTTTCTCTTAGCCGTGTGCGGTGCCCTGAAAGTGCAACTATCCCTAGGTGGCTTTGGTAATTCATAACAACATATAGCTCATTGAGCTAATGCTATTTCAAGATGATTATTTCAGGAAAGCTCAATGATTGGCATGGCATGGATGTGAAAGTGGAACCCTCAAAATGCTAAGGACAAAGGATTGGCTCAAGCTCAAAAGCTCAAGACTCTTCATTTTATATTTTAGTGATCCAAGATCACATTGAGTCTTTAGGAAAAGCCAATACTATTAAGGAGGGATGAGGTGTTGCTTAATGAGCCTCTTGCTTCATGTGCTTAGTGATATGCTCCAAAACCCTCAACTACTTTCCCATATCCACATATGACCTAAACCCTAAGCCAAACTCGGTCCTACCGATTCTTCCTATCCGGCGCCACCGAGTTTCTCTTGTCATTAGCCACTGCCAAACCCTAGCAGTTCGGTCCTACCGATAGGGATCTCGGCCTCACCGAGATGGGATTGCAAACTCTCTGTTTCCCTTTCGTAACTTTTCGGTCTCACCGAAAGAGCGAATCGGTCCCACCGAGATTGCAATGTAAACTCAGTGTTTCCCCTTTGTAACTTTTCGGTCTCACCGAGTTCCACTCGGTCTCACCGAAAGAGCAAATCGGTCCCACCGAGTTTGCCTGACCAACTCTCTGGTTAGTTAATTACCAAATTCGGTCTCACCGAGTTTGTGTAATCGGTCTCACCGAGATTACGTTATGCCCAAACCCTAACCATATCGGTCCTACCGAGTTGCATGTCAGTCCCACCAAAAATCACTAACGGTCACTAGGTTTACATTTTCGGTCCGACCGAGATTATTGATTCGGTCCCACCGAGATTGGAAAACTGTGTAACGGTTGGATTTTGTGTGGAGGCTATATATACCCCTCCACCTTCTTCTCATTAGATGAGAGAGACATCAGAACACACACATCATTCCAACTCATATGTTCTGATAGAGAACCTCCTACTCATGTGTTGAGACCAAGACATTCCATTCCTACCATATGAATCTTGATCTCTAGCCTTCCCAAGTTGCTTTCCACTCAAACCTTCTTTCCACCAAATCCAAATCCTATGAGAGAGAGTTGAGTGTTGGGGAGACTATCATTTGAAGCACAAGAGCAAGGAGTTCATTACCTACACACCATTTGTTACTTCTTGGAGAGTGGTGTCTCCTAGATTGGCTAGGTGTCACTTGGGAGCCTCCGACAAGATTGTGGAGTTGAACCAAGGAGTTTGTAAGGGCAAGGAGATCGCCTACTTCGTGAAGATCTACCGCTAGTGAGGCAAGTCCTGTGTGGGCGTTGGCCATGGTGGGATAGACAAGGTTGCTTCTTCGTGGACCCTTTGTGGGTGGTTGCTTCTTCGTGGACCCTTCGTGGGTGGAGCCCTGTGTGGACTCGCGCAACCGTTGCCCTTGGGTGGAGCCCTGTGTGGACTCGTGCAACCGTTACCCTTCGTGGGTTGAAGTCTCCATCAACGTGGATGTAGGATAGCACCACCTATCCGAACCACGGGAAAAACATCCGTGTCTCCAATAGCGTTTGAATTCTCCAAACCCGTCCCTTTACATTCTTGCAAGTTGCATGCTTTACTTTCCGTTGCCAATATACTCTTTGCATGCTTGCTTGAATTATGTGATGATTGCTTGACTTGTCCCAAAATAGCTAAAATCTGCCAAGAACTAAAATTGGGAAAAGGTTAAGTTTTTATTTGGTCAAGTAGTCTAATCACCCCCCCTCTAGACATACTTTCGATCCTACATGCCCCCCCTCCACAGTTACACACCTCGGTCATATCATCGTAGTGCTTAGGCGAAGCCCTGCGCCGGTAACTTCTATTGGGGAACGTAGCAGAAATTCAAAATTTTCCTACGTGTCACCAAGATCTATCTATGGAGAAACCAGCAACGAGGGGAAGGAGAGTGCATCTACATACCCTTGTAGATCGCTAAGCGGAAGCGTTCAAGAGAACAGGGTTAAAGGAGTCGTACTCGTCGTGATCCAAATCACCGGAGATCCTAGTGCCGAACGGACGGCACCTCCGCGTTCAACACACGTACAGCCCGGTGACGTCTCCTACGCCTTGATCCAGCAAGGGGAGAAGGAGAGGTTGGGGAAGACTCCATCCAGCAGCAGCACGACGGCGTGGTGGTGGTGGAGGAGCGCGGGATTGCAGCAGGGCTTCGCTAAGCACTACGAGAGACGAGGAGGGAGAGGGGTAGGACTGCGCCAACAAGAGAGAATTCCGTGTCTTGGGCAGCCCCAAACCTCAAGTATATATAGGGGGAGGGGAGGGGCTGCGCCCCCACCTAGGGTTCCCTCCCTAGGGGTGGCGGCAGCCCCTAGATCCCATCTAGGGGGCGGCCAAGGGGAGGGGGAGAGGGAGGCGCACCAGGCATGGGCCCTAAGGCCCATCTGCCCTTAGGGTTTGCCCCCTCCTCCCCTTTAGGCGCCTTGGGCCCTTGTGGGGGGGGGGGGGCGCACCAGCCCACATGGGGCTGGTCCCCTCCCACACTTGGCTCATGCAGCCCTTCGGGGCTTGTGGACCCACTTGGTGGACCCCCGCGACCCTCCCGGTGGTCCCGGTACGTTACCGATAAAACCCGAAACTTTTCCGGTGACCAAAACATGACTTCCCATATATAAATCTTTACCTCCGGACCATTCCGGAACTCCTTGTGATGTCTGGGATCTCATCCGGGACTCCGAACAACATTCGGTAACCGCATACATACTTTCCCTATAACCCTAGCGTCATCGAACCTTAAGTGTGTAGACCCTACGGGTTCGGGAGACATGCAGACATGACCGAGATGACTCTCCGGTCAATAACCAACAGCGGGATCTGGATACCCATGTTAGCTCCCACATGTTCCACGATGATCTCATCGGATGAACCACGATGTCAAGGACTTAATCAATCTCGTATACAATTCCCTTTGTCTAGCGGTACGATACTTGCCCGAGATTCGATCGTTGGTATCCCGATACCTTGTTCAATCTCGTTACCGGCAAGTCTCTTTACTCATTCCGTAACACATCATCCTGTGATCAACTCCTTGATCACATTGTGCACATTATGATGATGTCCTACCGAGTGGGCCCAGAGATACCTCCCTGTTTACACGGAGTGACAAATCCCAGTCTCGATTCGTGCCAACCCAACAGACACTTTCGGAGATACCTGTAATGTACCTTTATAGCCACCCAGTTATGTTGTGACGTTTGGCACACCCAAAGTATTCCTACGGTATCCGGGAGTTGCACAATCTCATGGTCTAAAGAAATGATACTTGACATTAGAAAAGCTTTAGCATACGAACTACATGATCTTGTGCTAGGCTTAGGATTGGGTCTTGTCCATCACATCATTCTTCTAATGATGTGATCCCGTTATCAATGACATCCAATGTCCATGGTCAGGAAACTGTAACCATCTATTGATCAACGAGCTAGTCAACTAGAGGCTTACTAGGGACATGGTGTTGTCTATGTATCCACACATGTATCTGAGTTTCCTATCAATACAATTCTAGCATGGATAATAAACGATTATCATGAACAAGGAAATATAATAATAACTAATTTATTATTGCCTCTAGGGCATATTTCCAACAGTCTCCCACTTGCACTAGAGTCAATAATCCAGTTCACATCGCTATGTGATTAACACTCAAGGTCACATTCCCATGTGACTAACACCCAAAGAGTTCTGGGTTTGATCATGTTATGCTTGTGAGATAGGTTTTAGTCAACGGGTCTGCAACATTCAGATCCGTATGTACT
The DNA here is from genome assembly GCF_003073215.2 of Triticum urartu. Classification (NCBI taxonomy): domain Eukaryota; kingdom Viridiplantae; phylum Streptophyta; class Magnoliopsida; order Poales; family Poaceae; genus Triticum; species Triticum urartu. Next base: position 481,649,556 of record NC_053024.1, read on the forward strand.
TTGCAAATTTCTATGTCATCTTGTGGATGCAACTACTACGCTACATTTGGAGCCATTTCAAATAACTGTTCTACTTGGAGCTATTCTAAATTGTTGCTCCATTATATGTATCCGGTATCTCTACTCAGAGCTATCCGGATAGGTGTTAAGAAAGCATCGACGTAACTCTTTACGTCGAACTCTTTATCAACTCCATAACCGAGAAACATATCCTTATTTCTCTAAGGATAATTTAGACCGCTATCTGGTGATCTACTCCTAGATTACCTTTGTACCCTCTTGCCAGATATGTGGCAAGGCACACATCAGGTGCGGTACTCAGCATGGCACACCGTATAGAGCCTATGACAAAAGCATAGGGGACGACCTTCGTCCTTCCTCTTTCTTCTGCCGTGGTTGAGCTTTAAGTCTTAACTTCATACCTTACAACTCAGGCAAGAACTCCTTCTTTGACTGATCCATCTTGAACACCTTCAAGATCATGTCAAGGTATGTGCTCATTTGAAAGTACCATTAAGAGTTTTGATCTATCCTTATAGATCTTGATGCTCAATGTTCAAGTAGATTAATCTAGGCTTTCCATTCAAAAACACTTTCCAAATAACCCTATATGCTTTCCAGAAATTCTACGTCATTTCTGATCAACAACATATACTCATCAGAAATTCTATAGTGCTCCCACTCACTTCTTTGGAAATACAAGTTTCTCATAAACTTTGCATACACCCAAAATCTTTGATCATCTCATCAAAGCATACATTCCAACTCCGAGATGCTTACTCCAGTCCTTAGAAGGATTGCTGGAGCTTTGCATACTTATTAGCATCTTTCAGGATTGACAAAACCTTCCGGTTGTATCACATACAACCTTTCCTCAAGAAAATCATCGAGGAAACAATGTTTTAACATCCTATCTGCAAGATTTCATAAATAATGCAGTAATCGCTAATATAATTCCAACAGACTCTTAGCATCGCTACGAGTGAGAAAGTCTCATCGTAGTCAACTCCTTGAACTTGTCGGAAAACATCTTAACGACAAGTCGAGCTTCCTTAATGGTGATACTTACCATCATTGTCCATCTTTCTTTTAAAATCCATATGTACCTAACAGCCTTACGACCATCAAGTAGTTCTTCCAAAGTCTACACTTTGTTTTCATATATGGATCCTCTCTCGGATTATATGGCCTCGAGCCATTTTGGAATCCAGGCCCACCATCGCTTCTCCATAGCTCGTAGGTTCATTGTTGTCTAGCAACATGACTTCCAAGACAGGATTACGTACCACTCTGAAGTAGTACGCATCCTTGTCATCCTACGAGGTTTGGCAGTGACTTGATCCGAAGTCTCATGATCAATATCATAAGCTTCCACTTCAATTGGTGTAGGTGCCACAAGAACAACTCTTTGTGCCCTGCTATACACTAGTTGAAGTGACGGTTCAATAACCTCATCAAGTCTCCACCATCCTCCCACTCAATTATTTCGAGAGAAACTTTTCCTCGAGAAAGGACCCGATTCTAGAAACAATCCCTATTGCTTTCGGATCTGAATTAGGAGGTATACCCAACTGTTTTGGGTGTCCTATGAAGATGCATTTATCCGCTTTGGGTTCGAGCTTATCAGCCTGAAACTTTTCACATAAGCGTCGCAGCCCCAAACTTTTAAGAAACAACAGCTTAGGTTTCTCTAAACCATAGTTCATACGGTGTCGTCTCATCAGAATTACGTGGTGCCCTATTAAAGTGAGTGCAGTTGTCTCTAATGCCTAACCCATGAACGATAGTGGTAATTCGATAAGAGACATCATGGTACGCATCATATCCAATAGGGTGCAGTTATGATGTTCGGATACATCATCACACTATGGTGTTCCAGGCTGTATTAGTTGTGAAATGATTTCCACAATGTCTTAATTCTGTGCCAAACTCGTAATTCAGATATTCATCTCTATGATCATATCATAGATATTTTATCCTCTTGTCACGACGATCTTTCAACTTCACCCTGAAATTACTTGAACCTTTCAATAATTCAGAATCGTGATTCATCAAGTAAATATACTCAACATCTACTCAAATCATCTGTGAAGTAAGAACATAACGATATCCACTACACGCCTCAGCACTCATTGGACTGCACACATCAAAATGTATTACTTCCAACAAGTTGCTTTCTAGTTCCATTTTACTGAAAACGAGGCTTTCAGTCATCTTGCCCATGTGGTATGATTTGCATGTCTCAAGTGATTCAAAATCAAGTGAGTCCAAACGGTCCATTTGCATGGAGTTTCTTCATGCATATACACCAATAGACATGGTTCGCATGTCTCAAACTTTTCAAAAATGAGTGAGCCCAAAGATCCATCAACATGGAGCTTCTTCATGCGTTTTATACCGATATGACTCACGTGGCAGTGCCACAAGTAGGTGGTACTATCATTACTATCTTATATCTTTTGGCATGAACATGTGTATCACTACGATCGAGATTCAATAAACCATTCATTTTAGGTGCAAGACCATTGAAGGTATTATTCAAATAAACAGAGTAACCATTATTCTCCTTAAATGAATAACCGTATTGCGATAGACATAATCCAATCATGTCTATTCTCAACGCAAACACCAATCTCGATCGTAGAGGGAGCGTGCGATGCTTGATCACATCAAGCTTGGGAAAAACTTCCAACACATATCGCCAGCTCACCTTTAGCTAGTCTCCGTTTACTCCGCAGCCTTTTATTTCGAGTTTACTAACACTTAGCAACTGAACCGGTATCCAATACCATGGTGCTACTAGGAGTACTAGTAAAGTACACAATGTATATCCAATATACTTCTATCGACCTTGCCAGCCTTCTCATCTACCAAGTATCTAGGGTAATTCTGCTCCAGTGGCTGTTCCCCTTATTACAGAAGCACTTAGTCTCGGGTTTGGGTTCAACCTTGGGTTTCTTCACTAGAGCAGCAGCTGATTTGCCGTTTCATGAAGTATCCCTTCTTGCCCTTGCCCTTCTTGAAACTAGTGGTTTCACCAACCATCAACAATTGATGCTCCTTCTTGATTTCTACTTTTGTGGTGTCAAACATCGCGAATATCTCAAGGATCATCATATATGTCCCTGATATATTATAGTTCATCACGAAGCTCTAGCAGCTTGGTGGTAATGACCTCGGAGAAACATCACTATCTCATCTGGAAGATCAACTCCCACTCGATTCAAATGATTGTTGTACTCAGACAATCTGAGCACAAGCTCAACAATTGAGCTTTTCTCCCTTAGTTTGCAGGCTAAGAAAATCGTCGGAGGTCTTATACCTCTTGACATGGGCACGAGCCTGAAATCCCAATTTCAGTCCTTGAAACATCTCATATGTTCCGCGATGTTTCAAAACGTCTTTGGTGCCTCAATTCTAAACCATTTAGCATTACGCACTGAACTATCATGTAGTCATCAAAACGTGTATGTCAGATGTTTGCAACATCCACAGACGACGTTCGAGGTTCAGCACACTGAGCGGTGCATTAAGGACATAAGCCTTCTACTGTCTGCAATGAGGATAATCCTCAGTTTACGGACCGAGTCTGCATAATTGCTACTATCAACTTTCAACTAAATTTTCTCTAGGAACATATCTAAACAGTAGAACTGAAGCGCGAGCTACGACATAATTTGCGAAGACCTTTTGACTATGTTTAGGATAATTAAGTTCATCTTATGAACTCCCACTCAGATAGACATCCCTCTAGTCATCTAAGTGATTACATGATCTGAGTCAACTAGGCCGTGTCCGATCATCACATGAGACGGACTAGTCATCATGGGTGAACATCTTCATGTTGATCGTATCTACCATACGACTCATGCTCGACCTTTCGGTCTCTTGTGTTCCGAGGCCATGTCTGTACATGCTAGGCTCGTCAAGCTAACCTAAGTGTTTCGCATATGTTCCGAGGCCATGTCTGTACATGCTAGGCTCGTCAACACCCGTTGTATTCGAACGTAAGAATCTATCACACCCGATCATCACGTGGTGCTTCGAAACGACGAACTTTCGCAATGGTGCACAGTTAGGGGGAACACTTTCTTGAAATTTTAGTGAGGGATCATCTTATTTAAGCTACCGTCGTTCTAAGCAAATAATATGTAAAACATGATAAACATCACATGCAATCAAATAGTGACATGATATGGCCAATATCATTTTGCTCCTTTTGATCTGCATCTTCGGGGCTCCATGATCATCGTTGTCACCGGCATGACACCATGATCTCCATTGTGTCTTCATGAAGTTGTCTCGCCAACTATTACTTCTACTACTATAGCTAACGGTTAGCAATAAAGTAAAGTAATTACATGACGTTTATGTTGACACGCAGGTCATAAATAAATTAAGACAACTCCTATGGCTCCTGCCGGTTGTCATACTCATCGACATGCAAGTCGTGATTCCTATTACAAGAACATGATCATCTCATACATCACATATATCATTCATCACATCCTTTGGCCATATCACATCACAAGGCATATGCTGCAAAAACAAGTTAGACGTCCTCTAATTGTTGTTGCAAGTTTTTACGTCGCTGCTATGGGTTTCTAGCAAGAACGTTTCTTACCTACGCAAAAACCACAACGTGATATGCCAATTGCTATTTACCCTTCATAAGGACCCTTTTCATCGAATCCGATCCGACTAAAGTGGGAGAGACAGACACCCGCTAGCCACCTTATGCAACTAGTGCATGTCAGTCGGTGGAACCAGTCTCACGTAAGAGTACATGTAAGGTCGGTCCGGGCCGCTTCATCCCACGATGCCGCCGAATCAAGATTGGACTAGTAACGGTAAGCATATTGAACAAAATCAATGCCCACAACTACTTTGTGTTCTACTCGTGCATAGAAACTACGCATAGACCTAGCTCATGATGCCACTGTTGGGGAACGTAGCAGAAATTCAATATTTTCCTACATGTCACCAAGATCTATCTATGGAGAAACCAGCAACGAGGGGAAGGAGAGTGCATCTACATACCCTTGTAGATCGCTAAGCGGAAGCGTTCAAGAGAACGGGGTTGAAGGAGTCGTACTCGTCATGATCCAAATCACCGGAGATCCTAGTGCCGAACGGACGGCACCTCCGCGTTCAACACACGTACAGCCCGGTGACGTCTCCTACGCCTTGATCCAGCAAGGGGAGAAGGAGAGGTTGGGGAAGACTCCATCCAGCAGCAGCACGATGGCGTGGTGGTGGTGGAGGAGCGCGGGATTGCAGCAGGGCTTCGCTAAGCACTACGAGAGACGAGGAGGGAGAGGGGTAGGACTGCGCCAACAAGAGAGAATTCCGTGTCTTGGGCAGCCCCAAACCTCAAGTATATATAGGGGGAGGGGAGGGGCTGCGCCCCCACCTAGGGTTCCCTCCCTAGGGGTGGCGGCAGCCCCTAGATCCCATCTAGGGGGCGGCCAAGGGGAGGGGGAGAGGGAGGCGCACTAGGCATGGGCCCTAAGGCCCATCTGCCCTTAGGGTTTGCCCCCCTCCTCCCCTTTAGGCGCCTTGGGCCCTTGTGGGGGGGGGGGGCGCACCAGCCCACCTGGGGCTGGTCCCCTCCCACACTTGGCCCATGCAGCCCTCCGGGTCTTGTGGCTCCACTTGGTGGACCCCCGGGACCCTCCCGGTGGTCCCGGTACGTTACCGATAAAACCCGAAACTTTTCCGGTGACCAAAACAGGACTTCCCATATATAAATCTTTACCTCCGGACCATTCCGGAACTCCTCGTGACGTCCGGGATCTCATCCGGGACTCCGAACAACATTCGGTAACCGCATACATACTTTCCCTATAACCCTAGCGTCATCGAACCTTAAGTGTGTAGACCCTACGGGTTTGGGAGACATGCAGACATGACCGAGATGACTCTCCGGTCAATAACCAACAGCGGGATCTGGATACCCATGTTAGCTCCCACATGTTCCACGATGATCTCATCGGATGAACCACGATGTCAAGGACTTAATCAATCTCGTATACAATTCCCTTTGTCTAGCGGTACGATACTTGCCCGAGATTCGATCGTCGGTATCCCGATACCTTGTTCAATCTCGTTACCGGCAAGTCTCTTTACTCGTTCTGTAACACATCATCCTGTGTTCAACTCCTTGATCACATTGTGCACATCATGATGATGTCCTACCGAGTGGGCCTAGAGATACCTCTCCGTTTACACGGAGTGACAAATCCCAGTCTCAATTCGTGCCAACCTAACAGACACTTTCAGAGATACCTGTAATGTACCTTTATAGCCACCCAGTTACGTTGTGACGTTTGGCACACCCAAAGTATTCCTATGGTATCCGGGAGTTGCACAATCTCATGGTCTAAGGAAATGATACTTGACATTAGAAAAACTTTAGCATACGAACTACATGATCTTGTGCTAGGCTTAGGATTGGGTCTTGTCCATCACATCATTCTTCTAATGATGTGATCCCATTATCAATGACATCCAATGTCCATGGTCAAGAAACCATAACCATCTATTGATCAACGAGCTAGTCAACTAGAGGCTTACTAGGGACATGGTGTTGTCTATGTATCCACACATGTATCTGAGTTTCCTATCAATACAATTCTAGCATGGATAATAAACGATTATCATGAACAAGGAAATATAATAATAACTAATTTATTAATCCCTCTAGGGCATATTTCCAACAACTTCATCATCACCGTCGCCACACCGTCGTGCTGACGGAACTCTCCCTCGGCCTCAACTAGATCAAGAGCTCGAGGGACGTCATTGAGCTGAACGTGTGCTGAACGCGGAGGTGTCGTACGTTCGGTGCTTGGATCTGTTGGAAAGACGTCTGACTACATCAACCACGTTATTGAACGCTTCCGCTTTCGGTCTATGAGGGTAAGTAGACACACTCTCCCCTCTCGTTTCTATGCATCTCCTAGATAGATCTTGCATGATCATAGGAATTTTTTTGAAATACTGTGTTCCCCAACATTGTGGATATGACTATTAGGTATGAACCGCCTAGGAGGGACCGGGTCATATCGTTGGCGATTTATCAATGAAGATGGCGGATCATAGCAAGCCCATTGACGGCCCAAGACCCAGAGGCGACTTGAGGCCCAAGGGGATGAACTGCCACATGTATGACTTGTATTGTAAGGCAAGATTAGTTAGTCACCGAGCCGGACACGTAGTGTATGAGCCGACCGGGACTCTGTAAGCCACAGGGCGTCAACCTATGTATATAAAGGGACGACCCGGCGACGGGTTAAGGACAAGAAACAATAGATCGAGAACTAGGTCAAGCGTATTTGCTCCCTGGTAATCGAAACCCAAGCAATACGACCCCAAACTGGAGTAGGCCTTTACCTCCACCGCGAGGGGCCGAACCAGTATAAACTCTCTGTGTCCTTTGTCCTGATTAACCCCTTTAAGCTAACCTAGTTGTGATGGCTCCACGACTAAGTCCTTCCGCTAGGACATCTGCCGTGTCAAGTCCATGATAGTTTGCGCCCACCGTGGGGCCAGCGCACAGTGGTTTCGAGTTCTTGAAGGGCAGCTTCCCAGGGATCAAGGGATACGCTGTGGGCCGGATGACCAAGAGTCGTCATGGCAAGCTCTACATCGACGGTGCTGGCGGGGGGCCCGAGGCCGGATCAATTGAGTACGGGTACCGGGTCCCCTTCGGCGGAATCCACGTATTCATCGGCAAGATTGGCGAACCGGGCCCTGGGTGGGACACCTGCATCGACATCATCGAGACGGCTCAGCGTGCACGACACGCCTAGGTTCAACCCGCCGTGAAGCACGCCTTTGTTGGTTTCATCCATGGGGCGGAATTTGAGGAAGGATCTGTGTCTGGCGATGAGACGGCCATCCACTCCGATGGTAAATCGTCCACAGACGAGACCAATTCAATGTATCAAGTACAAGACGATCGGCTTGGGGGCTGTTCCGATGGCGACAGTATTCCGGACCCCTATGAGCCGCCAAACAGGGTTGCGATCTTCATGGCCGGTACACAGCCAGCGCTCGGCTCAACGACCGCTGCAGCTATGACCTCCAGCTCAGTGGCTGCGGTGATGGCTGGTGCTAGCGGCTTTGCGCGCCCGCCAGCTCAGGTTATTATAGAGTTATTGGAGGCTTTGGCGACTTTGATGGGGGTGGAAGTGACCCCGGACACTCAGGAACAACATAAGGTGGATGTTGTGAGGTTACGAGATGAGATAACTCAAGCCAAGGAGCAGCTGTCAGCTGAGAACGCTAGGATGGCCACAGAGTGAGTTGCTTTGGATGCCCATGCACAACGTATTCAGACAGACTCTTTCCGGCTCACCTTGGATCAAAACACTTCAAATGAAGTCATGAGAAGGAGACACCAGAGTCGCTTACCTCTGGAATATGATGCGATAAACCTTTTCAACACGCCAGGGGCAGGGACTAGTGACCCGCCCATGGTGAACCGGGCGGTTGAGGCGCCCGTGACTGGAGCACCAGTTCAGCCACGTGTCATGGATCCGCCTCGTTTGGATATGACTCCGCCTCAGCGTGTTCCGACACCGCCGGGTCATTATTCTAACCCTTTGGATAACATGATCGCTGCGGCATCACGATTGGCGGCTCTTCCAGTTGAAGGCGAGTCTCCAGCTGCGATAGAGATGCGGAGGGCCAGAGAACTTCTTCAAATGGCCGTGGCTCAACAGGCGGCTTAGTCGTATAGCCGTGAACGGATTCATTCAACCCCTCATCCAAGCCGGAGTTGTAGCAGGAACATTGACTCACTGGCAGTTTCAAGCAGTGAACAGCGCCGTAACCAGCCTCGTGGGCATGACCCGGCGCGCGGTGGTGTGGATGCTCAGACTTTGGTGGATCAGGGCAGGGCACATCGGGAGGCGGAGCTGGCGGCCCAACAGCAACCTCCGGTTTATCCGTCAACATCTGTGGAGGCAGGAGTGACATCTAGAACATTGGGTGTGCCATGTTTAGCGCCGGCTCTACGCAAAAAGCAGTTGCCTAAGGATTTCAAGGGCCCTCATAAGGTGTCTAATTATACAGCGGATCAGCCCCCGGAGGAGTGGGTTGAGAGTTATGAGATGGCCATGGAGATGCTGGATGTTAGTGATGCTGCATGTGCTATGTATTTCACCATGATGTTGGATGGGCCGGCTCGTACTTGGTTAAAAGGGCTACCCTCTAACTCCATTAGATCATGGGCAGAGTTGAAAGCCCGTTTCATCCAAAAATTTAAAGACACGTGCAAGCAGCCCCTGTCGATCCTGGATTTGGATTCTTGTGTCCAAGGTGAGGGCGAGTCAACAACCAATTGGGTGCGCCAGATCTCAACTGTTATACACTCATTGGATAGTATCAATGCCGGTTCAGCAGTCCTGATGTTGGAGAAGAATTGTTGTTTCCTCCCCCTTAAGCAGAAACTGGGGCGGCTTAAGCGCCACTGCAATGACATGGGGGAGCTCATGGCGGCCCTCGTCAAATATGCCGATTTTGATAGTACCAAGGACCCCGACTCTAATGAAGAAAAGGCGGGTAAGGGAAAGAAGAGTGGCAGTGCGAAGGGACAACAACATAACATAGCAGGTCATGGTGGCAACGGTAAGCGCAAGGCGGAGAGCGTTTCAGACTTTGTGGCCAGCGCCAATGCACAGAATAATAATCAACGTCACAAGGGAAAGCCTCCCCGGTTTGGAGGGCCAAAATTTAACCTTGAAGCAATGATGAACCAGCCTTGCCCAAAGCATGGCACGCAAGAGAAGTCGACGAATCATCTATGGAAGGATTGCTTCATTACGAGGGAGTATGGGAATTCCATTTTTTCCATAATAATCATGGCCCGAATGGCGGTTCAGGATCCGGCTCTCACGGGCCTGGCTTTGGCTGTAGTGGTTCAAACTCCGCTTTCCAAGGCCAAGGCAATCAAGGTGGTTTTAATCAGCAGTCTGGTCAAGGGAATCGGCAACCACAATGTGGTTATCAGAGTAATACAATGAAGTTAAATAGTGGACAATATCATGTGTTCACCATGATTTTATGTAAACGGGACCAGAAGATTCATAAAAGGGCGGTGAACGCAGTTGAACCGGTGATTCCATGTTACTTGCGATGGTCTGAACATCCTATTCTCTAGAGCCGTGAGGATCACCCGCCCCGGGTTGACAATCCGGGTCATTTATCTTTGGTGGTTGCACCTCAGGTTGGAGGTTACAAATTCACTAAGGTGCTGATGGATGGAGGCAGTAGTATCAATATCCTTTACTATGAAACTTTTCGTCGTATGAGTTTGACTGGCAAGGATCTTAAGCCGTCTAACACTATTTTTCATGGTGTGGTGCCTGGTAAGTTGGCATATCCAGTAGGCAAGATAGCTTTGGAAGTGGCCTTTGGTGATGATCATGATTCTAGAGTTGAGACATTGACCTTTGAGGTGGTCAAGATTAAGAGCCCTTATCACACTTTATTTGGGCGGCTGGCTTAAGCTAAGTTCATGGCGAGGCCTTGTTATGTTTATCTGCAGCTCAAGATGTCGAGTTACAAGGGTACCATCACAGTGCATGGGAACATGAAGATAGCTTTGGAATATGAAGAGGGCGATGTTACCGATGCTGAGTCTGTTTGTGTAATAGAAGAGTTGAAGTTTTACAAAGATAATGTTGACCCGACAGATATGCCACCTTTGAAGAAGCCAACCATAGTGGATGACCCTTTGTTGAAGTTTGAATCGGCAGATGACACTAAGTTGATTGATTTTGTTCCTGGCGATTCATGCAAGCAGTTCCGTATCAGTGCCAATTTGGATCCAAAATAGGAAAGTGCGCTCATCGAGTTCATCCATGAGAACTGGGACATCTTTTCATGGAAGCCTTCAGACATGCCGGGTGTACTGAGGGAACTCAATGAACACACTCTCAATATTGATCCGAAGTTTAAATCGGTCAAGCAATTCCTTCGTCGCTTCAATGAAGAGAGGCGTAAGGCCATTGGTGAAGAAGTGGCCCAGCTCTTAGCAGCTGGGTTCATTGTTGAAGTTTTTCATCCTGAATGGTTGGCTAACCCGGTGCTGGTGCTTAAGAAAAATGATACTTGGCGCATGTGTCTAGATTACACTGACCTTAATAAAGCCTGCCCGGCTGATCCTTTTGCTCTTCCCTGTATTGATCAGATTATTGATGCTACGCCGTATTTTGAGCATTTGAGTTTTTTGGATGCTTATTCTGGGTATCATCAGATCAAGATGGCAGTTAAGGACCAGGAGAAGACAATATTCATCACTCCCTTTGGAGCCTTCTACTATGTGTCTATGCCCTTTGGGCTCAAGAGTGCCCAGGCGACTTACCAGCGGTGTGTTCAAAATTGCCTTCATGGTCAGATTGAACGCAATGTTCATGCCTATGTGGATGATATTGTTATGAAATCAAGGAAGAAGGAAACCTTGATAGATGATTTGAAAGAGACCTTTGACATTCTCTGGGTCGACAAGATGATGTTTAACCCGGCCAAGTGTGTCTTTGGTGTACTAGCAGGCAAGCTCTTGGGCTTTTTGGTTTCTGAACAGGGCATTGAAGCTAACCCGGAGAAAATCAAGGCCATCACTTCCTTGACTAAACCGGTGTGTATTAATGATGTTCAGCGTCCGGCGGGTCATATTGCGGCCTTAAGCCAGTTCATAAGCCGGTTGGGAGAAAAAGCTATTCCTCTGTACCAAATGATGAGGAAAATAGATCACTTTATCTAGAGTGATGCTGCTGATCAGGCATTTGAAGCCTTGAAAACAGTTAGCTGAGCCGCCGATCCTTGCCGCTCCTATTGAGAAAGAGCCCTTCTTGTTATATGTGGCTGCCAATAGCCGAGCTGTCAGTGTGGTAATTGTTGTGGAAAGGAAGGAATCAGGCAAGGAATATCCAGTTCAGCGGCCGGTTTATTACATCAGTGAGGTGCTCATTGAGTTCAAGTAGAGATATCCGCATTGGCAGAAGCTGGTATATGGGGTGTTCATGGCTAGTCGAAAGCTTAAGCAATATTTCCTGGGTCATCCCATCACTGTGGTTAGTTCTGCTCCTTTAGGGGATATTATTCAGAACAGAGAGGCCATAGGTCGGGTAGCTAAATGGGCCATTGAGCGTGCACCCCATGGTTTGAAGTATATGCCTCGGACGAATATCAAGTCTCAAGCACTTGTGGATTTTATCAATGACTGGACTGGGCTGCAGATGCCAGAGGAGAAGCCAGATAGCACATATTGGACTATTTACTTCGATGGATCCAGGCAGTTGGAGGGCTCGGGGGCTGGAGTTGTTTTGACTTCCCCACGAGGTGATAAATTTTGTTATGTTTTAAGGTTGATGTTCCCTTGTACTAACAATGCAGTTGAGTATGAGGCCTTACTCCACGGTCTTCGAATGGCTAAAGAGATGAATCTAAGCCGGGTGAGGTGTTTTGGTGACTCAGATTTTGTGGCTCAGCAAGTTTCAGGCACTTGGGATTCTAAGGACCCACTCATGGCGGCTTACCGCCACGAGTTTGATGCTATTGCTGGTCATTTCAAGGGTTATCAAGTGGAACATGTGGATCACAGGAAGAATGAGGCGGCTAATGCTTTGAGTCGGTTAGAGTCCTAGCGTAAGCCGGTGCCACCTAACGTTTTCCTTGATATTCTGCATAACCCTTCAGTCAAATTGCCTACAGAGGAAGAACTTGCTATTCCTGTCCCAGAGGCACAATTGGTGGCGGCTCTTCATGCTATTCCTGACTGGACAGTTCCATATTTGGCTTATATGACCCGGGGCGAGTTACCTGACGATGAAACTTTAGCCAGGCAGATAACCCGATGATCCAAGTTAATGACCACTGGCAATGGTGAGTTGCATCATTGCAGTGTCTCAGGGGCGTTTCAACATTGTGTTTCTCCCGAAGAAGGCCATGAAATCCTATGAGAGATTCATGAAGGAGATTGTGGTCATCATGCCGGCTCTAAGTATCTTGTAGCCAAGGCTTTCCGTCATGGGTTTTATTTACTGATGGCTAATGCTGATGCGGAGGATTTGGTCAGTAAATGTGATGGCTGTTAGAAATTTTCAAAATGAGCTCATGTGCCGGCTCAAGAATTGCGGACGATTCCAATCACTTGGTCGTTTGCAGTCTGGGGGCTAGATATGGTTGGACCTTTCAAAAGGTCCAAAGACAAAAAGACTCACCTTTTGGTGGCGGTTGACAAATTCACAAAGTGGGTTGAGGCAGAGCCGGTTAGTAAGTGTGACGCGGCAATAGCGGTTCAGTTCATCAAAAAGGTGATTTTCCGGTTTAGCTTTCCTCACAGCATTATAACTGATAATGGGACTAATCTGTCCAAGGATGCTATGAAAGAATTTTGTCAACGAGAGCATATTCATCTTGACGTATCATTAGTGGCTCACCCCTAGTCCAATGGTCAACCTGAAAGAGCCAATCAAGAAATTTTGAGAGGCATCAAGCCCCAGCTTATGGTCCCTTTGCAGAGGACGCCAGGTTGTTGGGTGGAGGAATTGCCTTCAGTGCTATGGAGTATCAATACTACCCCCAACAGATCTATGGGTTACACGCCTTTCTTCATGGTTTATGGAGCAGAGGCAGTTCTCCCTAGTGACATCTGTCATGATTCGCCCCGTGTGGCGGCTTATGTTGAAGTTGATAATGAAAAATCACGTCAAGATGCTCTTGACCTATTGGATGAGGAGCGTGACCGTGCGGTGGCTCATTCGGCGATTTACCAGCAAGATCTGCGTCATTATCACAGCCGTCGGGTCAAAACCAGGACCTTTCAAGAAGGAGATTTGGTGCTCTGGCTGATCTAGGATCAAACCGACATGCACAAGCTATTCCCACCTTGGGAAGGACCCTTTGCGGTCAGCAAAAATCTGAACAACGGGGAATACTACCTTATCGATGTTCGAGACCACAAGGACTGACGCACATCAGAGGAGGAGACCCGCCGACCGTGGAATATTGCTCATCTTTGGCATTATTACACTTGAGCCACTGGCTCTTGTGATGTACATATTTCTATCAATGTATATATTATGATGAATATAATAAAGCCGGCATCCCTGAAAAATTCAGGGCCTCTGTCATTTCATTTCTGAGAATAACGAGTCTTTACTGTCACTTCATATGATCACTTGGGGGCTTCCTGCTCATTCAGGATAGCTATGACTACCCTCTTGATCCGGCTTGTACGCCATACTTACCAAGTACTTGGGGGCTTCCTGCTCATTGAGCATAGCTATGATTACCCTACTAATCCGGCTTATACGCCTGGAATCAAATATTACTTGGGGGCTCCTTGTTAATGAACAGAGCTTTGTTGACCCTTGTAATAGTCTTGGACGCCAGATGTATTCACCAAAAAATCTGGGTTATCCTGCCTTTGTTTGCCTGCCACTCCGACCAGGTAATCCTGGAATGACTCATTGTACTCTTGACAATCAATCTTCTAAAAAGACCGTGAGTTTGTCAAAGTTAAAACGGGGATTGGTCATGTGAGGTCCGTCTTACGGGTTTGAATTAAGGTTTAACTCAACGGCTGCGTGGCCCTTGAATAACGCTTGATATGCAGGCTTGGCAGCCTATATGAATGCCTTGTTTTCTATTTTTCTGGTTTTTGATTTGATTTTTATTGAGATTGATCTTTTGTACCATGTTGATACATGGTTTCAAACTGATAAAGGCCATGTTTGCCTTATGGTTCATATATGAATCTATCCGGCATTTTGTTAACCCGGGCTGGCTTTGGACTTTAAGTCACTAGTATATGATGACTATGTACTTGGAGTACTGGCTCTAAGCTTTGGGATGTTACCCCTTGCTACATATGGCGTGATAAGCCGGCGGTGTGAATAAATTGAACAGGGCGTTGTGCTCTCAATCTTTGGGCTGAGACCCTTACTGCATGATGGATGATAAGCCGACAGTGTGAACAAATATCACAGGTATGATATTTATTTGTTATGATTATATGAGGTTTTGATAAACCGGCCCTGGTTCTGGATTATTTAGTCATCCGTGGCTTTTATATGGGATATTATGACCCGCCCTAGGGTAAACCGCCAGGGCACTTGTTATCTGTTTATGAGCAGGAAAACATGATAAGTATGGTCTGCATAATTGATGATATCATGAGCATAAGTGGCAGATCTTCAAATGATGGATCGGCAGTGTTATGCAAATAAAACGTACACGATGGCACGACAAATCATTGTTTATAACTAGCCTATTACAAGGCATCTGACGGCCCAAAGGGATAAGTGTTTTTGAAGACATAGCATCCATATGTTATGGCTGGTAAACCGGCTCATGAATTGCGACTTCTACTCTTGGCGGGTTTAAGCCTCCGGATCATCATGTGCTTCTTCTTCTTCATCTCCGTGATTATCCATTGGCTGGAAGTCAGGAGTACCCCAGTTGATACCGGTCAAAGCTCTAAACACAACCTCATCATCAATAAGGTTTGATGGATCAATGTCAGGAGCGAAGGTGTGCTTACGCGTCGGTGGGATGAGATCCACCTCTTGATGAACCAGTGCCTTCATCTTCTTGTTCCCAGGATCATAAGCCGCCTGGTATTGGGATAGATTGGTATCTTCAGCTAGCTTGCTCGCTAACGGACGCATTGCTCTTGCTATTTCTGCAAAGTCATTAGCACTGAAGGGAGATCCGTCTTCTTTTACACTCGGGCAACCATCAGCCAAGTCTTCTGGATCAAGATCTGCTTGCCACGCCTTTGCCCGACTTAAGGCAGTCAAGGCGCCGGCTCTGGCAGATGCTCGCTTTAAATCGTCGATCCTTTGGGGCAGCACCGATAATCTCTCTAATGCTTCCTTGATGAGGGTTGGCGGATGTTTCTTATGAATAGCAGCAGCAATGGTCCGTTGAGTGCCAGTGTATAGCTGTTCTACAAGGCTATAGACAGCCTTCAGCTTGATGCACATGTTTGAGCCCAACTTGACGCTCCGGGAGCCTGTGTTAGTAAAGTTATTGATAAACCGGCACATGAGTATAATATGCCTGCTGGGGTAAAGGAGTCATTTTTACTACTTACCGAAGATAGCTGATGTCATGGTATTGATCTGATGTTTTAAACTGGACAACTCATCAGTCACCGCTTTAAGAGCTGCCTCGGCATCCTCTGCTCTCTTTAATACAGCCGTCTTCTCAGTCTCCCAGCCGGTTTTATCAGCACTGAAGCTTTGTTTCAACTGCTCAATGTTTTCCAATGCAGTCTTCAGTTCTGACTTGGCCTTGGATGTCTCAGATTGTTGAGTTTTAATATTGGTCCTCCGATTGTTGATTTGCGAATCCTTCTCAGTTAGTTCAGCATGCGACATGAACAAACATGGAAGGTATTATGATCATGATTATTTTTTAAGTCCCAAGCACAATACAAGTATTTTCCTTGGCACTTGGGGGCTAATGCCTATTGCTCTTTTCAAGACAAGTTTATGTGATGACCCAGGCAAAATGAGATGCTCCAGTTTATAAAGGCTACACATTGGGATATTGGTTTCAGCCATGGTGATAAGTCCAGGTTTATCCATACTGATTAAGCCGGTCCTTGGGGACTACAGAAGCAAAATTGATCACTGTTGATTGAAGTCCTGACTTAGCTTGATAGTTTAAGCCGGCCCTTGGGGGCTACTAGTGATAATGCTCATCTATTTGTGGCTATCTGAAAGTCTACAGTATATTCGATTCTATCATAATCCATAGACTTGGCGGCTGATAGTAATATATTTATGAAGAGGATTGTGTTGGATTACCTCAAAACGATCCTTCATCAAGTTAACCAAGCCAGCTTCAAAATCACGACTGGTGTGAAGGTGGTTCAGATAACCAGAGTGAATCTCTTGAGCGCTAAATTGAGAATAGCCTTCCAAATCAACCTTCCATTTGCCTTTGTCAACAACAGAGAACTCTTCTTTGGCGCTGTGTTTGGACAGGGCGATGGGATTGCCCGGGGCTTGATAAGTCGTCCCAGTAACCATTATATCGTCAGATTCATGAGCCGGCTGAGCAGGACTGGCGGCTTATCATTTTTTGGATCAATGTCCATGGGGTCTTGAGTGATGGGGTGATCTTCTGAAGGGGGGTCATCCATAACAGCTTTTGACTCTTGATGCAAGGTCTCGATGGTGGCATATTGTGTCGATTCAACAGTCTTGGGCTCTTCAGCCGGTTTGTCAATTTTCTGCTTCTTGCTGGGCTTGGCCATAGCACTGAAAAGGAAGCATGAGACAGAGTTAATATGACAATTAAGTGCATAATTCAAAAGTGGGTAAGATTTAATGTTCTCACCCAGGCACAATTTTGAAGGCCGGGATTTGAGTCCCAGTTGAGTCGCCAGAGGATGAATGAGACATTCCCTGATAGTTTGAATCAGACGGGTTAAGAGGTTGTCGAAAAGACCCGCCTTTGGATAAGATAAGTCAGAAATTGTTGAAACCTCCGGTCGACGCTTGCGAGGTGCTGGGGTGTTTGGTAAGCCGAAGGATAAAACTCCATCGCCACTGTTCCGGGTTGTGTGGCAAGCTTCATGTTGCTGCTTCATCAAAAGAAAGTTGGGATCCAAGTAAGCTAAAAGGTGAGAAAATCTTACTTTCCGGCTTGCTTATCAGGTTTCCTATGTTGGCAGAGGGTCTGAGCCGGAGGAAAGAGTAATTACCTCTTCATCATCTGCACGGCTGGCCTCAGCGTCATCCTAATAATGGTCATTGTCAATAAGGTGTACAAAGAATGAGCCAAGGGAATCAAGTTCTACCTCTGACTCATCGTTTCATGATTGTCCAAGTTAAATAACTCGGCATGGTTGGTTTTCTTCTTGGCAGGCTTTTTGATAGCCTTGCTCTTTGTCTGGGTCTTCCTGACCGGTTTATCTTGCAGCTTCTTGGCCCAAAAAGGTGAATCGGCCTGTAAAAATTGAATGAGTGTGAACAGGCAGTACAAGGGAAAAACATGATTCAAGTGTGAACTTGATTAAAAGCTTACAGCTGGCAGTTTATTCAGAACGCAGAAATGACTTAATCCGACTTTACTGCAATCTTCCAAGCTCTCATTTAACAGAGACTTGGTCATCTCATTGATGTCTTCATCAGTCAATTCAATTTGACAGTGGCGTTGAGGATCTGATAACTCACTGGTATATTCATGCATCAAACCGGGACAACGGCTTAGAGGTAATACTCTCCAAGAGACGCAGCATCGAACCAGATCAATTCCAGTCAAGCCGTTGACCATTAAGGCTCGGGTCTTTGAAAAAACTAGCATGTACTTTTTTCGTTCTGATGTGCTGGTGCGGTCTAGAAGATGATGTCTGTCACTAAGCCGATTGGGGCGATAACCCGGCAAGGAATTTTCCCCTTCTGGAGAAGTGTCTTTGCAATAAAACCAAGTTTGATTCCAGTCTTTGGGATGACTGGGAAGAGTGGCAACTGGGAAGGTGACTTCTTTCCGGCACTGTATAGAAATGTCGCCTAGATCTAGGCTGGGGCCATCTGTGAACTCGTTTTGCCGGTTTAAGTAATAGAACTCCCTAAATAGTTCTACGGTGGGCTCCTGTTGAAGGTACACCTCGCAGAATACTTGGAAGTTGCAGATGTTTGAAACAGAATTTGGTATGATGTCCTGAGGATGGAGCTTGAAAAAGTGCAGCACATCACGGAAGAATTTTGAGCCGGGAGGGTTGAAGCCCCGGAGCATATGATCAGTGAAGACAATTACTTCGCCATCCTTGGGCTTAGGAGGAGTTTCGGTGCCTAGGACCCTCCAATGAATGACATCCTTTTTGGCCAGGACATCTGTCTGAACATATTCGTTCAAGTCTTCCTCGGTGACCCTGGAAACGACCCAATTGCAAGCAGTGATAGTTTTGCCCATTTGGAGATTGAAAGCCTAAAATAAAGAAACATTACTGGTTTAAAACAGATGTTAGGTTAAGCGGGATGATGAACATTGAAGTATGCGGATATTCATATTGGCGGCTTAAAAGGGGACTAATGGTACCTACCGGGTTAAGATTTCTGCTGTTAAGCCGGACAGAGTTTAAAAATCAAGTGTGTTGTACAGAGATAAAATATGAGGATAAATAAGCAAGCATGGTTAAACTGGAGAAGTATTGCCGTTTTAGGCAAGCTATGAAGCATATGATGGCGGTTCAAACAGGGCCTAGTGTTGCATGGTGGGTCACAGTTTATGATATAAGCCGCCATGGCAGTTATGTTACTTCATATTTACAAGTGAAATTTTTGCTAAGTGATGGACAAACAGAGTTCATAGACTGAGGCTATGATTTTGGATCTACAACAATTCAGAAAAGACAGTAAATGCTAAACCTAAGGTGGCAGAATTAGAAAAGTTTGGGTGCTCCGATGAGATCTTCTATGGAAACATGCTATCCTGATGATAAAAATGAATGCTAAACTACTACCGCGCAAGGTTCATGGCCTATTTCAGATTAAAAGCTACTTGAGTTGAAGGAAACAACAAAGAACGGCCAAGAATACCGATGAACAGA
Organism: Triticum urartu; assembly: GCF_003073215.2. NCBI lineage: Eukaryota > Viridiplantae > Streptophyta > Magnoliopsida > Poales > Poaceae > Triticum > Triticum urartu. Next base: position 481,669,135 of record NC_053024.1, read on the forward strand.
GTAAACCCTAATGCAGATCTAAGGATTGGGGAAATAAGACTTACGGATGTCGATGAAGTAGCGATCGCGCGCCAGCGTTTTCTGGTCCGGTCAGGGTGATGTAGCGGCCTGAGTTGATGTAGCGGACGGAGGTCGACGGTGGCGGAGCTCGAGCGCAGGTGCGGCTGTGCAAAGGAGGAAGGCGAAGACGAGGAAGTGAGGGGGGAATGATAAAGACCCCCGTCCCTATTTATAAGAGGGTGGATACAAGGCATGCGTGGGAATCGAGGAAGTGGAAATCATCATGTGGCTATATGAACACCTCGATTCTCGGGAAGTTCGTTAAAGATATTCTGGGCCTCGTGTGAAATTAATGTGAAATGACATCATGGCGGGTTACGGCAAAGTTTATCAAACGGACGATGCAAGATTTTGACAAGTCAGGTATTGAAGATTGATATGAACAAGTTCAAATCAACCTGGGGCCTAATGTTGGGGATATGACTATTAGGTATGAACCACCCAGGAGGGGCCGGGTCATATCGTTGGCAATTTATCAATGAAGATGGTGGATCATAGCAAGCCCATTGACGGCCCAAGACCCACAGGCGACTTGAGGCCCAAGGGGATGAACCGCCACATGTATGACTTGCATTGTAAGGCAAGATTAGTTAGTCACCGAGCCAGACACGTTGTGTATGAGCCGACCGGGACTCTGTAAGCCGCCGGGCGTCAACCTATGTATATAAAGGGACGACCCGACGACGGGTTAAGGACAAGAAACAACATATCGAGAACTAGGTCAAGCATATTCGCTCCCTGGTAATCGAAACCCAAGCAATACAACCCCAAACTAGAGTAGACCTTTACCTCCACCGCGAGGGGCCAAACCAGTATAAATTCTCGGTGTCCTCTGTCCCGATTAACCCCTTTAAGCTAACCTAGTTGCGATGGCTCCACGACTAAGTCCTTCCGCTAGGACATCTGCCGTGTCAAGTCCACGACAACACCTCCACGTTCAGCACACGTTCGGCTCAATGATGTCCTCGCCTTCTCGATCCAAAAAGAGTGGCGAAGTAGTAGATGAGTTCCGGTAGCACGACGGCATGGTCACTGTGGTGGTGAAACTATTTCCACAGGGCTTCGCCAAGCACAACAGATTTAGGACGGAGGACGAACTAGAGGGAGAGGGGGCGCCAGCACATAGCTTGGTGAATTGTGGTGTACCTCAGGGGCTAGCCCTACTCCAATATTTATATGTTGAGCCCTGGGGTCGTTTCTTGGATAAAGAGCCTGCTCGAAGTCGGTTTGGAACGCAAGGAAGAGTCCTTCTTGGTTTCCAGTACCAGACGCCAAGATCCCTGACATCTGGCCCCTGACCTTCGCAAAACTTCCTTTTGCACTGACCTAAAGCCTCGTGGGCATTTCCCTTTGGCCCAACCATATCATCCTATATATCAATCTTTACCTCCGGACCATTCCGGAGCTCCTTGTCATGTCCGTGATCTTATCCCGGACTTCAAACAACATTAGGTCACCAACATACATAACTCATATAATACTATATCGTCAATGAACGTTAAGCGTGCGGACCCTACGGGTTCGAGAATGATGTAGACATGACTGAGATGCTTCTCCGACCAATAACTAATAGCGGGACCTGGATGCCCATATTGGTTCTTACATATTCTACGAAGATCTTTATCGGTCGAACCTTTATGACAACATACGCAGTTTCCTTTGTCCGTTGGTATGTTACTTGCCCGAGATTCGATTGTCGGTATCTTCATACCTAGTTTAATCTCGTTACCGATAAGTCTCTTTACTCGTTCCTTAATACATAATATTGTAACTAACTCCTTAGTCACTTTGCTTGCAAGCTTCTTGTGATGCTGTATTACCGAGAGGGCCTAGAGATACCTCTCTGTCATACGGAGTGACAAATCCCCATCTCGATTCATGCCAACTCAACAGACACCTTCAGAGATACCTATAGAGCACCTTTATGACCACCCAGTTATGTTGTGACATTTGATAGCACATAAGGTATTCCTCCGATATCTGGGAGTTGCATGATCTCATGGTTGAAGGAATATGCATTTGACATTAGGAAAGCAGTAGAAATAAACTGAACAATCATATGCTAAGCTAACGGATGGGTCTTGTCCATCACATCATTCTCCTAATGATGTGATCCTGTTATCAAGCGACAACGCATGTCTATGGTTAGGAAACCTTAACCATCTTTTGATCAACGAGCTAGTCTAGTAGAGGCTTACAAGGGACACGGTATTTATTTATGTATCCACACATGTATTTAAGTTTTCAGTCAATACAATGCTAGCATGAATAAACCTTTATCATGATTAAGAAAATATAATAATAACCACTTTATTATTGCCTCTAGGGCATATTTTGAACAAAACCTTCCATCCCAAAGAAGGAAAAGAGTACAAGACATGCTCTAGAAATACTAAAAAATTAAAAGAAATAAAAAAATACAAAGACTACAACAGTACAACTGAAGAAATTGGGATTCTTCATTCTTGCCCCGCAGCCGCAACCTCCTCGTCTATGCCTAGTAAGGATGTTGATTCGCCGTGCCGGACAATGCACAATAAATTACCGCATCTTTTGCATGTTGCTTTTAGCTCAGAGACTTTACCATCCATAACTACTTGTGCATCTTAGTATTCTGAGATTCTATATGAGCAAGGTGCAAGGAGAGTGGGGGAATGGTAATGGGATCACAGGTAGAAGGGTAGAGGCTATACTCCATATCCCAAAGACCGAAATCGGAGAGTGGGAAGGTAAGATCATTGTTGTCATCCATGTTTGAGTGTGATAAATATGTGGGGTGAGCAGCCCTATTTATAGAAAAAAAGGTTGACAATTTTCGGACAAATTTGACCCTTCAACGATTTTTTTGAAGATATGGATTTTTGTTAAAAAAATAGACCCTAACTGTTGAGGAACGTAGCATGCAATTTCAATAAATTTCCTACGATCATGCAAGATCTGTCTAGGAGATGCATAGCAACGAGAGGGGGAGAGTGTGTCCATGTACCCTCGTAGACCGAAAGCGGAAGCATTAGGTTAACGCGGTTGATGTATTCGAACGTCTTCACGATCCAACCGATCTAGTACCGAACGTACGACACCTCCGAGTTCAGCACACGTTCAGCTCGATGACGTCCCTCGAACTCTTGATCTAGCAGAGGGTTGAGGGAGAGTTTCGTCAGCACGACAGCGTGGTACGATGATGGTGATGTGATCCACGCAGGGCTTCGCCTAAGCACTACGATGCTATGGCCGAAGGAGTAAACTATGGAGGGGGGCACCGCACACGGCTAAGAGAACAACTGTATGCTATGGGGTGACCCCTGACCCCGTATACAAAGGAGGAGGGGAGGAGGCCGTAGGCCTAGAGGGGAGCGCCATGGGGGGAAACCGAATAGGACTCCATGTCCTATTCGTCCCCTTCCTTTTTTACAGAGGGGGAAAGGGGAAGGGAGAGGGAAGAGGAGAAGGAAAGGGGGGCGTGCCTCCTCTCCTAATCCAATTCGGACTCCCCATGGGAGGGGGCCGCGGCAACCCCTTGTGGGCTGCCTCCCCTCTCCCCTATGGCACATGTAGGCCCATTACTTTACCTGGGGGGGTTCCGGTAACCCCTCGATACTCCAAAAAATGCCCGAACCACTCCAAAACCACTCCGGTGTCAGAATACCATCTTCCAATATATCAATCTTTACCTCTTGACCATTTAGAGACTCCTCGTCTTGTCCGTAATCTCATCCGGGACTCCGAACAATCTTTGGCTACCAAAACACATAAGCGTTAAGCGTGCGGACCCTACGGGTTCGAGAACTATGTAGACATGACCGAGACACGTCTTCGGTCAATAGCCAATAGCGGAACCTGGATGCTCATATTGGTTCCTACATATTCTACGAAGATCTTTATCTGTTAAACCGCAATAACAACATACGTTATTCCCTTTGTCATCGGTATGTTACTTGCCCGAGATTCGATCATCGGTATCATTATACCTACTTCAATCTCATTACTTGCAAGTCTCTTTACTCATTTCATAATGCATCATCCCGTAACTAACTCGTTAGTCACATTGCTTGCAAGGCTTATCATGATGTGCATTACCGAGAGGGCCCACAGATACCTCTCCGATACTCGGAGTGACAAATCCTAATCTCGATCTATGCCGACCCAACAAACACCATTGGAGACACCTATAGAGCATCTTTATAATCACCCAGTTACGTTGTGATGTTTGATAGGACACAAGGTGTTCCTCCGGTATTCGGGAGTTGCATAATCTCATAGTCAAAGGAATATGTACAGGTCATGAGAAAGCAATAGCAATAAAACTTAACGATCATTATGCTAAGCTAACAGATGGGTCTTGTCCATCACATCATTCTCCTAATGATGTGATCCCGTTCATCAAATGACAACACATGTCTATGGTCAGGAAACTTAACCATCTTTGATTAACGAGCTAGTCAAGTAGAGGCATACTAGGGACACTTTGTTTTGTCTATGTATTCACACATGTATCAAGTTTCCGGTTAATACAATTCTAGCATGGATAATAAACATTTATCATGATATAAGGAAATATAAATAACAACTTTATTATTGCCTCTAGGGCATATTTCCTTCAGTCTCCCACTTGCACTAGAGTCAATAATCTAGTTCACATCGCCATGTGATTTAACACCAATAGTTCACATCGCCATGTGACCAACACCCAAAGGGTTCACTAGAGTCAATAATCTAGTTCACATCGCTATGTGATTAACACCCAAAGAGTACTAAGGTGTGATCATGTTTTGCTTGTGAGATAGGTTTAGTCAACGGGTCTGTCACATTCAGATCCGTATGTATTTTGCAAATTTCTATGTCTACAATGCTCTGCATGGAGCTACTCTAGCTAATTGCTCCCACTTTCAATATGTATCCAGATTGAGACTCAGATTCATCTAGATCGGTGTAAAAGCTTGCATTGACGTAACTCTTTACGACGAACTCTTTATCACCTCCATAACCGAGAAATATTTCCTTAGTCCTCTAAGGATAATTTTGACCGCTGCCCAGTGATCTACTCCTGGATCACTGTTGTACCCCCTTGCCAAACTCATGGCAAGGTACACAATAGGTCTGGTACACAGCATGGCATATCATATAGAACCTATGGCTGAGGCATAGGGAATGACTTTCATTCTCTCTCTATCTTCTGCCGTGGTCGGGCTTTGAGTCTTACTCAACTTCACACCTTACAATACAGGCAAGAACTCCTTTTTTGACTGATCCATTTTGAACTCCTTCAAAATCTTGTCAAGGTATGTACTCATTGAAAGTCTTATCAAGTGTCTTGATCTATCTCTATAGATCTTAATGCCCAATATGTAAGCAGCTTTACTGAGGTCTTTAAAAACAATTCGTATTCAAGTATCCTTTTATGCCATCCACAAATTCTATATCATTTCCAATCAGCAATATGTCATCCAGATATAATATCAGAAATGCTACAGAGCTCCACTCACTTTCTTGTAAATACAGGCTTCACCATAAGTCTGTATAAAACCATATGCTTTGATCACCTCATCAAAGCATATATTCCAACTCCGAGATGCTTGCACCAGTCCATAGAAGGATCGCTGGAGCTTTCACACTTTGTTGACAAAACCTTCTGGTTGCATCATATACAACTCTTGTTTCAGATATCCATTAAGGAATGTAGTTTTGACATCCATTTGCTATATTTCATAATGTGGCAATTGCTAACATGATTCGGACAGACTTAAGCATCACTACGGGTGAGAAAGTCTCATCATAGTCAACTCCTCGAACTTGTCAAAAACCTTTCACAACAAGTCGAGCTTTGTAGACAGTAACATTACCATCAATGTCAGTCTTCTTCTTTGAAGATCCATTTATTCTCTATGGCTTGCCGATCATTGGGCAAGTCAACCAAAGTCCATACTTTGTTCTCAGACATGGATCCCATCTTGGATTTCATGGCCTCAATCCATTATGTGGAATCTGGGCTCATCATCACTTCCTTATAGTTCGTAGGTTCGTCATGGTCTAGTAACACGACTTCCAGAACAGGATTACCGTACCACTCTCGTGCGGAACGTGCTCTGGTTGACCTACGTGGTTTGGTAGTAACTTGATCTGAAGTTTCATGATCATTATCATTACCTTCATCTCTAGTTGGTCTAGGCATCATGGGAACGATTTTCTGTGATGAGCTACTTTCCAATTCAAGAGAAGGTACAATTACCTCATCAAGTTCTTCTTTCCTCCCACTCACTTCTTTCGAGAGAAACTCCTTCTCTAGAAAGGTCCATTCTTAGCAACAAAAATCTTGCCTTCGGATCTGTGATAGAAGGTGTACCCAACAACTTTTTTTGGGTATCCTATGAAGACGCACTTCTCCGATTTGGGTTTGAGCTTATCAGTTTGAAAACTTTTTCACATAAGCATCACAACCCCAAACTTTAAGAAACGACAGCTTTAGTTTCTTGCCAAACCATAGTTCATACGGTGTCATCTCAATGGATTTAGACGGTGCCCTATTTAACGTGAATGCAACTGTCTCTAATGCATAACCCCCAAAATGATAGTGGTAAATCGGTAAGAGACATCATAGATCGCACCATATCTAATGAAGTATGGTTACGACGTTCGGACACACCAATACAGTGTGGTGTTCTAGGTGGTGTGAGTTGTGAAACTATTCCATATTGTTTTAAATGAAGGGCCAAAGTCGTAACTCAAATATTCGCCTCTGTGATCAGATCGCAGAAACTTTATTTTTCTTGTTACGATGATTCTCCAATTCACTCTGAAATTCTTTGAACTTTTCAAAATGTTTCAGACTTGTGTTTCATTAAGTAGATATACCCATATCTGCTCAAATCAACTGTGAAGTTTTAGAAAATAACGATACCCGCCGCGAGCCTCAACACTCATCGGACCGCATACATCGGTATGTATTATTTCCAATAAGTCAGTGGCTCGCTCCATTGTTCCGGAGAACGGAGTCTTAGTCATCTTGCCCATGAGTCATGGTTCGCAAGCATCAAATCTATACCTATACTAATTTGTGACTTCCTACAAATTCCCGTGTTAATCAGAATTTACGAGCCGTACATTTGAGGTGGGACCGAGTTATTACGGTTGTAGATTAAGTTTCATAAAAAAACTTTCAAACAGATTAGTTTCGTTGAAACAAAGAAAACTATAAAGCGTATCATCTTTGAAGCCCAAAAAGAGGCCCATAACTCTCATGATAGTGGTCTCTCAATCTCTCACGTCTCTCTTCCTCTCTCATATCTTACTCCTCCTCCCCTAAAAATATATATATATCTTTCTCCTCCAAAACAGATCAGGCCTCAATCTCCTTTCGTCCTTCGGTTCGCCGCCCTTCCCAACTGCAACATCATTCAGCTTCCCTGCCGTCGCTCTTCCTTGCCGCATCTTTATCCACGTTGGAATCGATCTGAAAAAACAAGGAACGATTCAATCCATCCTCTATTGCTGCTAGGTATTCATCCACATTGGAATCCATCTGAAAAAACTAGGTACATCCAACTATACTGCTGCTAGGTACGGTCCAATCCATCATCCACTGCTGCTTGGGATGCAGCTTTCAACTTCTGGCCACGCAGTAATCTAACATGTATGCGTCTGGGTCCGGGCTGAGCATCCCGTCTCTCTGCTCTGGGTCCCATGTCCACGCCTTCTCATGTATGTGTTCGTGCTATGTGGTATACCCGCCGATGAATCTGTCCATTGTGGTTGATGCAGCGGAGGAGGTGTACCATGTACAATGACTATTTGAAGCAGATCGGATGGTAGTCTCTGTCAACCAGGCTGCCTAGCAAACAAGGATGGAGGTTTGGTAGCAAAGTTGTTTACTTGCTCGACACCATTCAATTTTTTTCACCTCTCACCTCTACATCTTGAAGAATTTCGTAATTTGGATAATTTCTACTCATATAATTTATCTCTAATATACTGTCCAGATGGTTGATGCGAGCTCTGCAATTTTGTAAGGAAGATTTGTGGTAAGTGCATATCTAAGTAAACTAGGATGGACTAATATTTGTTTATCACTTTTATCACTTTATTAGACAAAAGGCCCCATGCACATAGTGGGCAGTCATGTACAGCTGATATCATTGATGTTTGATAACAGCTGGTTCAAGGTATGTGGCCTTTTGCATTTTTTCAGACCTATCTATTCTCTGAGTTCTGCTGAGCCAGTAAAGACAATAGATCGAGATATTTCGGTCCATACAGATGGGTTGTTATTTGAGCACTAAGCATTAAACATGTTCCAGTTTCCAATCCATTACATTTAGATTAGTTATTTATTGAGTTACTAGAAACTGTTTAGGCTTCCAATTTATACTCAGTTATGTTGTGATGGGCTGTGCACGTGAATTGACATAGCAAACCACTTATTTTGATATGCCTAAAGCATGTACATTTACTTTCCTATTAGGAAAAATTCAATCATCAATTTACTGGGTCAAAGAAACCATTCGATATATCAGTTTTTGTTGGTATTGAAGGTAAATTATACAAAGCGATCCCAGCTTATTATATTTTGGTATACTGTAGATATGGTGTGTGTAGTTTTTTTGTTAAATCTTCCACCAGAAATGTTATTTCAGAAGGTTGGTGTTGACACCCAATAAGATCCTCCTAGATATGCCCTCTGTCTAGCACATTATTCAGTGGATATGACGGGCAACCTTCAGTTTCAGGGAGAGTACATTTTGGCATGCTGCTATTCTTATGAAGAGTAATCTCCCCTTGCACCTAACTTACATAGAATTGTTGGATCATCACAAGGTTTCCTTTATGAGTAGGGACATAACTTTTATTACCGTAAATTCATCTACAATCATGCATCGATCCATTGGTACACATATTAGATGGAAAAACTGTTATAGGCTCACTATGTACGTGAACAAATCTGGAGCCTATGGAGTATTGAATGGTAAAGAGGGATTTATCGTTTCACTTTACTTCACACAATAATCCTTTGTCCCTGCATTCTTACTATTGTGAAAGGAGGCTGCTTTAGCTTTTAGTCAGTGTCTCATTAAACTATATTCCAATACCCGATGAAAATGCTAATTCAGCTACTTTTGTGTGTGCTTCATGTTGGTATTTGTACCCAGCAAACAACCTATGACTGAACAATATATATTTTACGCTTTATCTCGATGGTACTCAGTGATACAAATATGGAATTGATGGATAAGTATAATTGATGGATGCATAGTTAGATACTTGATGATGAATAGATTGAATAAATAGATGCATACATGGATGATTGGATTCCCGGTGGAGAAGTCACATATGCCTCCCTGTGTCATCTCGCACAAACTCTTGACGTTCTCAGGTGAGCTCCCTGATATGACTAATGCAGTTTGTTTAGATTTAATATAACATGCTACCACAGGTTGTTTCTAGCGAGCTGATTTCCTTTGTTTGTAGTGAATTAGGCATCTGCTCAAGTCTTGGAGATGACTCTAGCACTAAAGTACGTAATGCAAAGTATTAGGAAATATAGTAGCTTTTAAGATATTCACCATGATGCCAATTTCGTTCTTTGATCTTCTCTGTCAGTGAACTGATCGCCACTTGCAGGAAAAGGTGTCGACCGGCAGGGGTAATAGTGCGTCAATGAAGGTCAGAACAGGTCTGGAACATGATTAGCGGACTTACAGGTTCGCACAGTATGATCCTATCAGTATGATCGTACACCTGAATTGAGTGTTATTTGACATCGTATGACATCGTATTTTCCACCTTCATTGACGCACCTTCAGTATGATCATACTAATTCCACCTTCAGTATTATCATATTTTTCTATAAGATATGGCCATACGATGCCAAATAACAATCAATTTTCCCATGTATGTTAGATGAAACGCACAAGGAAAAGAAGTCATGGACTCACTTGCAGGTGCCTAATGTGTTCTTTTGTTAAGTAGCAATGCATGCTTCAGCTTATAATCTATTCAGTGAATTTGATGGTCTTATCTCATATGTTTAGTTATTCTACAATGTCCAAGTTGACATCAAGGACCACACCCTCCTGTTCTTATAGGAAAAACTTCTTGCTAACATTCCGAGACATGACTGTATTTAGTCTCTCTTCAGATACGCTTGAGTTGATACCTTTTCTGTCCTCCTAATTTTGTTTCCTCACCTGAATCAAATGTAAGTTGGCTATGCCTAGCCATGGGGTACGGATTACCTTTTCTGTTCTCCATAATTACTGTTGAATAAATTGGCTGGTCAGTGCAATGGCAGTGCCAGGAAACATCAGCACCGCAATGCAAATCTTGAAAAAACAAATGGTGCGCATGCGGATGGTGGTAGGACACAAATGTGGACCATACAGGTTGAAAACAAGAGAGATACCAATATACTATGTCATTGGTCGTATTTTTCTATGAGAAAGTCATTGGTCGTACTAGGATAGGACAATAGGTGTAGCACCACTTAACTAGAGTAGCAGCGAGTCCATTTAGAAGCTATTGCTTGGCAAAGTTTTACTTCGGGAGGAGTTGCCTATTGGCACACTGTTTTATACGACAACTTGAAGTTAGATTGTTTTTCTTGGAGTTATAAAGCAAGGTAATATTATATCTACTCACATATTTCAAGTACATGCGTGACTTTTGTTTCTCCTTCTTACTAAAAAAAACAACACATAATCTTGGTTCATGTTGAAAAGACCAAAAAATGTTTCTAAAATATTTTTGATTCACCTATATTTTTCTTTGCTTAATTCATTATATTACTCTTAGCCCACTCCATTCCTCTTTCTTGCAGATATATAATCAATTTTTCATATTTTATAAAGTGATGTGGATCACATGACACCAGGGAACCAATGCATGTGGTATGTATAAATATTTGAATATTTGATTGCACTTCCACTTGATTTATGAGATTGGGCAAATAATTATGTGGCCGCTACCGGGCAATTCTCTTTTAGGTACATGGAAAAGATGACACGGTAGGTGTACCGTTGTCTATGAAAATTGTGTATGTTTATATTTTATATATGATTTTCTAATAATTATATAGTCGAAAACAAACTTATTGTGTTTGTGATGTTCAGTGTGTACAATCATCCAACAATTCCACGTGGACACTTCCTAATGAGTATATGAAGAAATCATGTGTTTCTCAACATAACAGCATGGCAGAAACTCATGGACTCAAGTTTATTTAATTGCTTGATAGTATGGCATGATTACAAACATCATGCTGCTCTATGTGGTCCAATAATTGTACAATATATTTAAGAAAGCATTGTCAGTAGTTTTGTTTGTAAACATCTGAATATTATTTATTTCCACAATTGAAGCATTAGTGATTGTATGCTTCACTTTTTCCGCGGAACATATTTATATAATTAATACACACGGGGGAGTAAATAAATGGTGGAACTTCTATCATACACTAAGAATATTTTAATTTTTTTTGTTTTTGGCAGCTTTTGACACATGTTGAAGAAACCATTAAGATCTTTGAGGCTAAGGAAAACTAACTATTGTGTTTTAATGGGACATACTAATGTTACTTAAATGTATGACTAAAGAAAAAAATTATAGTAAGAATTCAATTTCAAGAGCACTAGAAAGTGTATGAATTCATAAACGTGTGTTCTTACATATAACCAATATTTAAAAATTTATTGCTCAAAGTTTTTGCCAAAATAACTAGCCCGTGCGGATGAATTCATAATCAAGTGATTCCAAAAGTCCATCCGCATGGAGTTTCTTCATGCGCTTTACACCAATATGACCTAAACGGCAGTGCCACAAATATGTTGCACTATCATTATCAACTTTGTATCTTTTGGCACCAATATTATGAATATGTGTATAACCATAATCGATATTCAACAAACCATTCACATTGGGTATATGACCTGTCGGATCTGGGGTTCCGGCAAACCCTTAAGGTTCGAACTCTGGGGTGCGCGCGAAGTTCTTTCCCTTCTACCGATCTACGCCCTAGCTCGCTAAGGTCTCACGGACGAACTTGACGCACTCGCAACGCAAAGAAACAAGATTTACACTGGTTCGGGCCACCATTGTGGTGTAATACCCTACTCCAGTGTGGTGGTGGTGGATTGCCTCTTGGGCTGAAGATGAACAGTACAAGGGGAAGAACAGCCTCTAGGTTGAGGTGCTCTTGTGTTCTGTGTGGCTAAGGGTTGGCTCTCGACCGATCTCTCTCTCTCTCTCCTTGGTGGTGGCTAGTCCTATTTATAGAGGCCCTGGTCCTCTTCCCAAATATTGAGCAGGAAGGGAGCCAACAATGATGGCCAATTTGAAGGGGGATAGCTAGTACGAGCTATCCTGACAAAAGGTGGTCTTCGTCTGCCAAAAGTTCTGGTGATGGCGCCGTCGTGGGCTCCACGGTGACCTTCGTCCTGCTGTCTGGCGGGTCTTGGTCTCGTTGCACCAATATGGAAACCTTTGCTTGATGCCTCGGTACTCCGTGCCTGCGCTTGTGCTTGCCCCCTTAGCACAAAAGAGGAAGCAAGGACACTGCACACGTTGGCACCCGCCTGGTGTCGATCGTCACGGCTCACGTCACGAGAGCCTCGCGAGGTTCACCCCGCCTTGATATCTCCGCCCCTCGAGAGGCAGCCTGGTGAGGCCGCTCCTGAGGAGGTCTTGCATCGTCCGCCTCGCGAGGCTTGGCCCCTCGCAAGGGTCTTGGTTCCTTGTTGATGAAGATGGGCCGTACAGGCCTGCCAACACAGCCACGCCATGGGCCGCAGGCAAGCAAGTCTGGGGACCCCCATTCCTAGAACGCCGACAGTAGCCCCCAGGCCCAAGGCGCGCTCGGGCTTGGCTTTGAGGCGAAGCCAAAGGATCAAGCACGGAGTGGCGCGGGCCCCAAAAGCCTGCGGCCTCAGTTGACGCGTGGCGGTTGATTGGACGTGGACGTCTCCACTTCCCCACGCTGCCTTTGAATCCGCCTGGCTATGCGTCCCCCACAACCTACACAGTTATTCTCCCATTGCCCCATGCCTTGCCTCCCCAGTCCTTCTGCTTCCTTGAGACTCCGCTCCTCCTCTCCAATCTTTCCCGCACTCCGCCTGCTTCGTCGCCATGGCGCCGATACAATCAGACAAGGGGAAGAAGCCTCTGTCTTCGCCGAGTCCGCCTCCGTCCTTCGAGCTTGCGCTCGGCCGACTTCTATTGCTCAACGACGAGGCCATGGACAAGGTCTGCCCCATGCTTGCTTCCAGTTTCAACGAGTGGGGAGAGACGGTGGCTTGGCCCACGTCTCGCGCTCGCATTGCCCGGGCAGCCACTGAAGTCCCAATATTTATAGATGCCATCTGTGCTGGCCTGATTCCCCCCTTCTCCGCCTTCTTCAACGCGGTGCTCAAGCATTATTAGATCCACATGTTGCATCTCGACCCCCAATCTGTGACTCTTCTCGCCGTCTTCTCCTTCGTGTGCGAAGCCATGGTGGGCATCGCTCCTTCGGTGGCCCTCTTCTGCCATTTCTTCTCATTGCATTCGATTGATCCTCGGCAAAGCTCAGGGTGCGTGAGCTTCCAGGCCATGGCCGCAATAGCGGGCGAGGGGATCGACTTCGAGCTTCCTCCCTCCATGAGCGAGTTCCGGACACGGTGGGTGTTTGTCGACGCCGGTGTGCTCAGCCCTCTGCTCCATGCTCCGCCAGAGCCTGCTGTTCCCAACTTCGGTTGGGGCCACCAGAGGCTCGCGAGCCTCCGTCTCGTTCCCTTCTGGCTCAGGCCGAGGAGTTTAAAAGACCGTGGCATAACTGAGCCTATGGTGGTGAAGGAGTTCGTCAAGCGCCGAGTCGCTCTGCTTTAGCGCCATTCCCGCCCGATGTGGGCCTTGCTCAGCAGTCAGGACCATATGAGGTTTTAGGAGGAGGGGCTTCCTCTTAGGATGCGGCAAACAGTGCTCGCGGTCTTGACGGGTGCCCCCCTGCCGGACGACGTGCCCAGGAAGAGCTGTCTGCTATACCGCTACGAGAACAACACCGAATTTGCCGAGAGCATGCCCTCCTTTGGTGAGTGGGGGCTGCGCCCGATCGGCCTAGTGGGGCCCGCGAGAACCCCGTCGATGTGGTTACCTTCCTCACCGTCGGTGCCAAGCTCGCCCCGAGTGAGGGTGCAGGAGGGCGAGCTTCGACGGAGGCCGACGACACAAGTGCTAAGGAGCACATGCCGCATGGTGATCCTGGGGCGTCGTCCTCGGAAGCTCGCGATCCCTTCCCTGGGGCGTCGGTTACTGAGGTGGCACATCATGCGGTTCCCGAGGTCAAAGCCTCGGAAGCGTTGGGAGGTCGCGGTGAGACGGCGCCCGACTGTTCACCGCAGTCGGCCACCCCTGAAGTTGTCCCACCAAGCTCTTCCCCAAGCGGCAACAACATCTTCGGGCCGTTAAAGCAATGAAAGTATATTACCGTCGACGAGTAAGTACCTTATCTCGGTGATCTTCCATGTGTCGCCTTCCTTTCTTGACGATTATCCCCTTAGGACCCCTTCTGCCAAGGCCAGGAAGTCTCTTGAGAAGCAGCTCCCTCTCGTCCCGTTGCACCCGCCAAGCTCCAGCACCGCAGGCTTAGGAGCTACCGACGGCGTGGGGTCAGCCGCGGGAGTTGATCCGTCACCAGGGCGCCCCGAGCTTGTGCCTTCATCGTCCTTCCCTCTGGGTGTTGCTCGGAGCGCGGCGGGCGTGCCGTGAGCTCCTCCTCTGGTCTTGGACAATAGCTGGTTGGCTTCGGTCTTCAGCTCCTCCTCAAGTAGCAGGCCCTGCCTGGCCGGGGCCCCTCGTGAGGTTGAGTTGGAGCCTAGAGCGGCACCAGCCCGCAGCCCCCTGCCAAGAGGGGGCGCGCCGCTCCGCGTTCTTCCTGCAGCCCCCGTGGCGGAGGACGAGGTGGGTCGTGTGTTGGATCTCGAGCGCGGGCGGAGCATTGTTCGCCACAAGCTCTTCCAGGAGGCGATGGGCGCAATGAGCCTACTTGGTGAAGAGCTTGCGGGTGTCGACGCGCACCTCGGGGCTGAGGGTTTGCGACTGGTGGAGGAGTGGCGCAGGCTGATGGTGGCCATCAACCTTGGGTGCCACCAGCGTGAGCTAGAAAACACGAAGGCTGAGGCCTCCCTTGCAGCCTCCCATGAGGCCTACTCCCGGGCTCTGGAGGAGGCTCGTGAAGCCGACTGCCATCACGAGGCTGCGGAGAAGCGCGTGTGGGAGCTCCACGCTTGGGGCGCGTCTCTCGAGCAGCAAGTGGAGGCGCTTAAAGCCGCGCTCGCACCGCTGAGGGGGACACCTGCCGAGGAAGATGAGGTCCAGAAGCGCGATGAGGCGATGGCTCTGGAAGCCGTGGAGCGTAGCCTCGAGCTTGAGCAACTGGAGACTAGGGAACATCAGGTTGCTCAAGCGGAAGACGACGTCGGGGTTCGCGAGGCCAAGATCCAGGAGGAAGTCGACCGCCAGGTGGCCGAGGTTCACGCGGATCTTGAAGGTCGGCATGCCCTGAAGCCGAGGCTTGCAGGAACCGAGGCAGCGGGCAGGATCGCGGCTCTTAGACCCAGGCTAGACGAGGCAGAGAGGCGTGAGGAGGCCACTGCCGCCGCCCTAATCTCGGCGCAGGCGGACTTGGCCTTCGCCCGCGCCAAGCTGCTTCGTCTTCAGAAATGGGTTGATGACGCTGAGGCCATCGCACGGCAAAACAGGGAGGAAGTGCTTCAACGGCGGACGCTGGAGCGCGAGCACGCCCCCATGCTTCAGGGCCTTCGGAACAGGGCTAACACCACCCTGGGCTTCATCTACGACGAGAATGCGCCGCACCCCCACTCGAATGACTACGCCAATCACCTGACCTTCTTCACGAACGTGGTGACGCGCCTAGAAACCCGGTCTAACAGGACTCGCCAGCTTGTGGAAGAGAGAAGTCACAACCTGCTTGGGTGCGTGTTCTCCCGCGTCTTCAGCCACCTCCGGAACATCGATCTCAACTTTGATTTCGACGCCACCATTGCTCCCGTGCCGCAAGCCATCCGGGGCGACTTGGCACGATGGGTTGAAGAGCACGTGGATGCGCTAGTCAGGGCCTTCGCTTCTGATGATAACGGGGTTGTGGTTGCGGCGGATGAAGGCGACGGGGTTGATGACGGCGACGTCAGCACCGGTGAAGGTGCAGGCAACGCAGACAACAGTGACAACGATGCCAGCGGCGCGACTGAAGATGACATGGGGGACGCGGCGAGCGACATATCTGGCTTGTTCCTACTTCCGTTACTGCTTCACCCTGTATGCAAAAACTCGGGCGTGGCCCCTAAAGATTGTGAGAGAATTTTGGGAGGGGGAGCCCCTCATGTAAGCAAATCATGATTTCTACTCCTTTATGCCTAGCCGAGAGTGCGTTTTGATCAGTCAAGGGTTTGATGGCAAGTTTTGCCGCTGCAACTTACCTTAGCTGGAGCGGGCCCTGAATCGGGTTGTGAGGTCGAGAGTCGCCACGGGGCTCCTGAAGGGTCTGCTGACCGACCCGAGAGGGCCTCACAAGGTTCCTGCGCCGATCAGTGTGCATGGCGCGCGTGCTGTGCTCAGCCCCGCTCGCGAGGGGCCCGCGAGGGGTAGGAGGTGAGCGTGAACTCCAGAGTAAGGCAAGAACCAGATGGCAAGAAATCGCTTGAACGAGAAAATACACCCCCCCGCATGCATCAATAAAAGCTTGACTTCAACTTAAACCCAAATCCAAAAAGCAAGGCTATAGAAGAAGAGATCCAAAGCAAATGGTTGCGTCCGGCGCCTAGTCTAGTCTTCTGGTCTTCGAGTCTTCTCACCAGCGCGGAGCTAAGTGCTGCCACTAGGCGTGGCATGGAGCCCCAGGTCCTGAGGCCGGCACCCCTGAGACTCCGGGGCGTGTACAGCCCCACTCATTATTACGTGAGAGTGTCACGGGCGGCAAGCTTCACATGCACTGGGCCTTCTTCATAGGAACCGGCCTTGCTTCATAGCGCCAGACGAGGGCCCCGCCTTGCGCCACCCCTGCCACCGTTGGGACGACCGGAAACTGGGACAGCCCAACGAGGGCAGAGGGGACGCCAGCGGCGCCCTCGGCGACCACGGGTCCTTTGCCGGGGGAAGGGCCGCAGTTGCCACCCCGGCAGAGGGCCTACCTCCGAGCGTTGCCTTGCTCCGCCTGACTCGGGGAGGGGCCTTGCTCCTGGCCCCTTCCACGCAGCCCCCAGCGGGTCTCTCCTTTCGTGTTAAAACCACCGTTCAGCGCCGGGGCCTGGTTCATCTGTGACTCATGGTTAGCGTAAGCTTGATCCTGAGGGATTAGTGGTACCATATATTTGTTGTCGACGGTGCGGTTGGCGGGGCTCTCCGGCGGCTCCTGGAAGGCTTCAGCTCCCAATACTTCCTCCTCCCAACCTGGCCCGAGAAACGAGTCAGGGTCGTCTTCCGGTGTGCACTCCTGATCCATCATGCGGGGCACATAGGCTTCTGGGGCTGTTACCCCGAACACCTCGCCGTAGTGCCCCACACTCCACGTCGCCCGACCCAGCGCAGCGTCCTGAGGATGATAACGCGACGCCCCGCTGGGGCCATGGGGGGCAATGCTCCTGCCCGTGCCCACCAGAGGCGGCGCAAGGGCAACGGGGCCCCCGGCGCCGCCGGCCGTCCTGGGGCCGGGGATGCCCCCAGGCGCACCCAAGGGCGCGCGGTTGCGGCGTGTCCCGTCATGAGGTCCAGTGGCAGCTCGGGAAGGCTGCAGATAGCAGAAGGGCGGCGCTCCTGATGCCGGCGCATCCAGCAGCTCATTGACACGTTCCAGCAGTGCGTCGTGTCCGCTCTCCATCAGCCAGCACCTCAGCAACTCCCACGCCACCGTGAGCGCAGCCCGCATGTTTGCCTCTCCCGTCGGGTGTGTGGTGCCATTGCTGTGCCGTGGCTTACAGCCCTTGCAGCGGCTCGCGTTTGCCACGGAGTGAGGGTGGATGACGCCTGGCCACGCCGCCCGTGCCCTGCAGTGTTAGGCGGCGCCCGTGCCGCCTGGGGCGCGGGGTCGAGATCTTCGTGGGCTGGTGTCACCGCCCGGGCTGGCCAAGCTGCCCAGCGGTCGGAGTCAGCCCTTGGGTCGCCGTACGTCGGGGTCATGGAGCGTCAGCGAGTTGATTGGCGAGGAAGAGACTCCGGCACACCCCTACCTGGCGCGCCAAATTTCGGATCTGGGGTTCCGGCAAACCCTTAAGGTTCGAACTCTGGGGTGCGCGCGAATTTCTTTCCCTTCTATCGATCTACGCCCTAGCTCACTAAGGTCTCGCGGACGAACTCGACGCACTCGCAACGGAAAGACACAAGATTTATACTGGTTCGGGACACCATTGTGGTGTAATACTCTATTCCAGTGTGGTGGTGATGGATTGCCTCTTGGGTTGATGATGAATAGTACAAGGGGAAGAACAGCCTCTTGAGGTTGAGGTGCTCTTGTGTTCGGTGTGGCTAAGGGTTGGCTCTCGACCGATCTCTCTCTCCTTGGTGGTGGCTAGTCCTATTTATAGAGGCCCTAGTCCTCTTCCCAAATATTGAGTGGCAAGGGAGCCAATAATGGCGGCCAATTTGTAGGGGGACAACTAGTACGAGCTATCCTAACAAAAGGTGGTCTTCGCCTGCCAAAGGTTCTGGTGATGACGTCGTCTTGGGCTCCACGGTGACCTCTGTCCTGTTGTCTGGCGGGTCTTGGTCTCGTTGCACTAATATGGAAACCTTTTCTTGATGCCTCGGTACTCCACACTTGCGCTTGCCCCCTTAGCACAAAAGAGGAAGCAAGGACACTACGCCCGCCTGGCGCCTGCCTGGTGTCGATCGTCACGGCTCATGTCACGAGAGCCTCGCGAGGTTCACCCCGCCTTGATATCTCCGCTCCTCGCGAGGCAGCCTGGTGAGGCCGCTCCTGAGGAGGTCTTGCATCGCCCGCCTCGCGAGGCTTGGCCCCTCACGAGGGTCTTGGTTCCTTGACGATGAAGATGGGCTGTACATGCCTGCCAACACAGCCACGCCATGGGCCGCAGGCAGGCAAGTTTGGGGACCCCCGTTCCCAGAACGCCGACATGACCATTGAAGGTTTTATTTATGTAAACAGAACAACAATTATTCTCTGACTTAAATGAATATCCGAATTGCAATAAACATGATCTAACCATATTCATGCTCAACGCAAACACCAAATAACATTTATTTAGGTTCAATACTAATCTCGAAGGTAGAGGGAGTATGCGATGGTGATCTTATCAACCTTGGAATCACTTCCAACACACATCATTACCTCACCCTCAACTAGTCTCTATTCATTTTGTAACTCCTGTTTCGAGTTACTAATCTTAGCAACTAAACCGGTATCAAATACCCTAGGTTACTATGAACACTAGTAAAGTACACATCAATAACATGTATATCAAATATACCTTTGTTCACTTTGCCATCCTCCTTATCCGCCAAATACTTTGGGTAGTTCCGCTTCCAGTGAGCATTCCCTTTGTACTAGAAGCACTCAGTTTCAGGCTTAGGTCTAGTTTTGGGCTTCCTCACGGGAGTGGCAACTTGCGTGTCATTCTTCTTGAAGTTCCCTTTCTTTTCCTTTGCCTTTTTTCTTGAAACTAGTGGTCTTGTCAACCATCAACACTTCATGCTTTTTCTTGATTTCTACCTTCGCCAATTTCAGCATCGCGAAGAGCTCGGGAATCGTTTTTTCATCCCTTGCATATTATAGTTCATCACAAAGTTCTAGTAACTTAGTGATAGTGACTAGAGAACTCTTTCAATCACAATCTTATCTGGAAGATTAACTCCCACTTGATTCAAGTGATTGTAGTACCCAGCCATTCTGAGCACATGCTCACTAGCTGAGCTATTCTCTTCCATCTTGTAGGCAAAGTACTTGTCAGAGGTCTCATACCTCTTGGCATGGCCATCAGTCTGAAATACCAATTTCAACTCTTGGAACATCTTATATGCTCCATGGCGTTCAAAACATTTTTGAAGTCCCAGTTCTAATCCGTAAATCATGGTGGACTAAACTATCAAGTAGTCATCATACCGATGTTGTGAAACATTCATAACGTCTGTATCTTCTCCTGCAATAGGTCTGTCACCTAGCGGTGCATCACGGACATAATTATTCTATGCAGCAATGAGGATAGTCCTCAGATCATGGACCCAGTCCGCATCATTGCTACTATCATCTTTCAACTTGGTTTTCTCTAGGAACATATCAAAAACATAGCGGAGCTACAACGCGAGCTATTGATCTATAACATAGATATGCAAATACTATCAGGACTAAGTTCATGATAAATTAAGTTCAATTAATCAAATTACTTAAGAACTCCCACTTAGATAGACATCCTTCAAGTCATCTAAATGAATAACCGTATTGCAATAAACATGATCCAATCATATTATGCTCAACACAAACACCAAATAACATTTATTTTAGGTTTAACACTAATCCCGAAGGTAAAGGGAGCGTGCGATGGTGATCTTATCAACCTTGGAATCACTTCCAACACACATCGTCACCTTGCCCTCAACTAGTCTTTGTTCATTTTGTAACTCCTGTTTCGAGTTTACTAATCATAGAAACTGAACCAGTATCAAATACCCAGGGGCTTCAATGAACACTAGTAAAGTACACATCAATAACATGTATATCATATATACTTTTGTTCACTTTGCCATCCTTCTTATCCGCCAAGTATTTGGGGCAGTTTCGCTTCCAGTGACCATTTGCTTCGCAGTAGAAGCACTCAGTTTCAGGCTTGGGTCTAGCTTTGGGCTTCTTCATGGGAGTGGCAACTTGCTTTTCATTCTTCTTGAAGTTCCCTTTCTTTCCCTTGCCCTTTTACTTGAAACTAGTGGTCTTGTCAACCATCAACATTTGATGCTTTTCTTGATTTCTACCTTCGTCGATTTCTGCATCACGAAGAGCTCGGGAATCGTTTTCGCCATCCCTTGCATATTATAGTTCATCACGAAGTTCCAGTAACTTAGTGATAGTGACTAGAGAACTCTGCCAATCACTATTTTATCTGGAAGATTAACTCCCACTTGAATCAAGCGATTGTAATACTCAGACAATCTGAGCACATGCTCACTAGTTGAGCTATTCTCCTCCATCTTGTAGGCAAAGTACTTGTCAGAGGTCTCATACCTCTCGAATCAGGCATGAGTATAATATACCAATTTCAGCTCTTGGAACATCTTATATGCTCCGTGGCGTTCAAAACATTTTTGAAGTCCTGGTTCTAAGCCGTAAATCATGGTACACTAAACTATCAAGTAGTTATCATATCGAGCTTGCCAAACGTTCATAACGTTTGTATCTTCTCCTGCAATAGGCCCGTCACCTAGCAGTGCATCAAGTACATAATACTTCTGTGCAGCAATGAGAATAATCCTTAGATGACGGACCTAGTCCGCATCAGTGCTACTATCATCTTTCAACATTTTTTCTGTAGGAACATATAAAAAATAAACGGGGAGCTACATCACGAGCTATTAATCTACAACATAGTTATGCAAATACTATCAGGACTAAGTTCATGATAAATTAAAGTTCAATTAACCATATTACTTAAGAAATCCCACTTAGATTGACATCCCTCTAATCATCTAAGTGATCACGTGATCCAAATCAACTAAACCATGTTCTATCATCATGTGAGATGGAGTAGTTTTCAATGGTGAACATCTCTATGTTGATCATATCTACTATATGATTCACGTTCGACCTTTCAGTCTCCCGTGTTCCGAGGCCATGTATGTACATGCTAGTCTCGTCAAGTTTAACCCAAGTATTCCGCCTGTGCAAAACTGTCTTGCACCCGTTGTATGTGAACGTAGAGCTTAGCACACCTGATCATCACGTGGTGTCTCAGCACGACGAACTGTCGCAATGGTGCATACTCAGGGAAAGCACTTATACCTTGAAATTTTAGTAAGGGATCATCTTATAATGCTACAGTCGTACTAAGCAAAATAAGATGCATAAAAGATAAGCATCACATACAATCAAAATATGTGACATGATATGGCCATCATCATCTTGTGCCTTTGATCTCCATCTCCAAAGCATCGTCATGATCTCCATCGTCACTGGCTTGATAGCTTGATCTCCATCGTAGCGTCGTTGTTGTCTCGCCAACAATTGCTTCTATGACTATCGCTAACACATAGTGATAAAGTAAAGCAATTAGAGATTGCATTTCATACAATAAAGCAACAACCATAAGGCTCCTGCCAGTTGCCGATAACTTTTACAAAAACATGATTATTGTTGGGGAACGCAGTATTTCAAAAAATTTCCTACGATCACACAAGATCTATCTAGGAGATGCATAGAAACGAGAGGGGAGAGTCTATCCATGTACCCTCGTAGACCAAAAACGGAAGCGTTTAGTAACGCGGTTGATGTAGTCGAACGTCTTCGCGATCCAACCGATCCAAGTACCGAACGTACGGAACCTCCGTGTTTAGCACACGTTCAACACGATGACGTCCCTCAAGATCTTGATCCAGTTGAGGACGAGGGAGAGTTCCATCAGCACGACGGCATGGCGAGGGTAATGATGAAGTTACCGGCGCAGGGCTTCACCTAAGCACTATGACAATATGACCGAGGTGTTAAACTGTGGAGGGGGCACCGCACACGGCTAAGAGATTGTCTGTTGTGCTTTGGGGTGCCCCCCTGCCCAAGTATATAAAGGATGGGGGAGGAGGAGGAGGCCGACCAAGGGGGGGGAGCCATAGGGGGAGTCCAACTAGGATTCCCAATCCTAGTTGGACTCCCTGTACTTTCCAAGAGGGGGAGAAAGGGAAGGAGGAAGAGAGGGAGAAAGAAAGAGGGGGCGCCGCCCCCTCCCATGTCCAATACGGACTTGCCATGGGGGGGAGGGGCGCAGCCACCCCTTGTGACATGTAAGTGCATCTAGTGCCCCTTAGTGATTTTGGTGTATTGAAGACTTATAGGTTAAGGGACTGATGTGTTTGTGAGTGTACACAGGTCTATAAGTCTATGAGGAGTTTGATATTTACAGAGAAAGTTGACCCCTAAAAATGAATGTCTTCAACTGAAGACTTTGGATTTCTGAAGACTTTCTGGAGACTTTGATAGTGAAGAAATTGGTGTGACCGTGAAGACTTGATATTCATGCGAGGAATATGAAGCGTGAAGACTTTTGTTTTCGTAGTTTCATTTTCTCTTTCTTGAGTCATAGGAAACACCGTACTGTTAAAGGGGTCGAAGTAAAACTAAGGAAAAGTTTCCAAGTGATGCTCAACTCAAAATCCTACACCTACCAATCCCTTCGAGTGAAGCCATTGGAAATCTCATACAGTTTAGTCAATTTCTTCCGTGATAGAGACGAAGTTCTTCTGTTCTCTGAGGAATTTTTTCTGACTGAGGAGTTAGGAATTCGCCAGTGCGGATTGCCTACAAGTGAGGATCATGATATCACCGAGGAATTTGATAGCCAAATTTCCGACCGTTGTTGTGCTATGCGCCAGCTGTCCCAAAATATCTACCCACCTAACGGTCATATCATTGAAGGGCATTTATGTCTTATCATGTCGGGCTGCTCCCTAGGCTATAAATAGCCACCCCCTACAACCACTAGCTGGTTGGCTGCTCCGCGAGAAACTGACACTTGTCATTGAGAGCATCCCATCCTCCGAGGACTTTGAGCGAAAATCATCAAGTGAGGAAAAACCCAAACACCCAAACCAAACACCTACAAACCCAAAGTGATTGAGCATCACTGAAGAGATTGTTCCCGTGTGGAACCGACGCTTGTTACCTTTGAGGACTGTGCATCCTCCATACAGTTAGGCGTCATGGTCTAGAGCATCCAAGAGGAAATTATGGATCGCCGGGTGACCAAGTTTGGAAGTCACCTGAAGACTTACCATGAGTGATTGGACGAGGTCTGTGTGACCTTAGTTCAACAAGAATACGGTGAGGACTGTGTGTCCGGGATTGTGTGTCCTCAGGTTTAAATACCTATCCGCTCCAACCAGACGTACGATTGTCACAACAGTTGGAACTGGTCTACCAAATCATTGTCTTCACTAAGCTAACTGGTTTTATTTCCTAAACCCTTCCATTTCCTCATTGTGTACTTCATCGCTACTGTTTGAAGACTTTGACTGAAGACTTTCTCAATTTCCTCAGTTCAATTTCTCCAGTCAGTTTGTCTTCAGCCCACTCATCCCGTGTTTACGCTTTATGTACTATATGTTGTTTTCATTTCTTCTTGATGACTATGCTACTACTCTATTATGTTTGCACCTGAGTACTTATTCTGCTGCAAGTAGTTCTTCGCTTAGGAATTTCCTCACTCTAAAATTCCTCAGTGAAGAATTCATAAAAATCGCCTATTCACCCCCTCTAGTCGACTTAACGCACTTTCAATTGGTATCAGAGCAAGGCACTCCCTTATTCTGTGTGATTTTGGTTTAACCGCCCGGAGTTTTAGTTATGTCGACCGTAGGAATGAAAATAGTGACATGCCCATCTTTGACGGTCATGATTATCCCAAGTGGAAGGACATGATGAAGAAGCGCCTCATGGCGATGAACAGCGAAATGTGGACCGTCACGGAGATTGGTCTTACCGATCTCTGCAAGATGGCGGAGGCTGATGATATTCGCAAGTACACTCTACTTAACCTCACGGCGAAGGACACCATCTACCCTGGCTTGTCTCAAAATTAGTTCAGGAACATTATGCATCTCAGCCATGTGAAGCTCATCTGGGACCGACTCTCTGAGGTCTATGAAGGTCATCGAACTCATCATGACCCCTGGTTTGAGGATTTTATGGAATCATGCAAGGCTATTACTTTTGATCCGGAATCATCATCCTCTTCACCATGCCTTATGGCAAAGGGTGCCAAGGTAACTGAATGCTACCTATCTGAGTCCAGTGATGATGAATCTGGTGATGAATTTGGACCCAGCTATTCCAAACTTGCTTCCCTTGCCACTAAACAACAAAGAGCTTTGGAAAAAGTTCAAAACATGCTAGATGAGAGCGATGATATGCTGGGTGAAGAAATGGATCGTTCTAAAGCTTTGGTCGAAAGTCTTCAGAGACTTC
Source organism: Triticum urartu (assembly GCF_003073215.2). Taxonomy (NCBI): domain Eukaryota; kingdom Viridiplantae; phylum Streptophyta; class Magnoliopsida; order Poales; family Poaceae; genus Triticum; species Triticum urartu. The sequence continues at coordinate 481,694,345 of NC_053024.1, forward strand.
AGACTAAGTTTGACAACCTTTAGAGTCATCATAACACTCTCTTATCTGATCATGAGAAGCTTTCTTATGAATTTCTTCAAACAACGCAAGACCTTGAGCAACTAATAGTGAGTTTTGAAGATCTTCAGAAGGAGCATGATTCATTACTTGCTCAACAAATCAGCGCTGCTGAGGAAGAATTTATTCCTCCATGTTTGAAGTGCATTGAACGTGAATCTGCTAATTCTTCACCTAAAAGTGGAAATGCTTCTATTGCTGCAAATTCTTCAACTGTCTCTGCTATCACTAATTCCTCATCTGAGGATGCTGCTAGTATCACTGACCATGCAGGGCTGAAGCAATTGTATGTGACAGGCATGTACAAAAGCCTCAAAGGGAATCAGGCACTTTGTGATATGCTTAAAAAGCAGATCCTCAACAGGAACCCTAGGAAAGAGGGTATTGCCTTTGAGAGGAAACTAAATGTTGATGGGACCTACTAGAAACCTGAGCAGTATCCCAAAACCTCATGGGTCGCTACAAAGGGACCTTCAGTGGATCCATCTACCTTATCTGGATTTACATGTGAATCTTCATATTCCTCTCATAATTCATTTGACTCCAACTATAAATTGTTCAAAAATCAGAATGGTGAAGTATTTGCTAGATATGTTGGCACTAACTGCAGGAACGGTCCCCCTATGAAGAAAATCTGGGTTCCCAAAAGGTTCCTTGAAAGTCTTCAGGTGAATGTCATCACTTCACCACCTATGAAGAATAGGAACCCCAGATCAAATTCTTCATATGGACCAAATTCTTCATATGGATCCAAGTCCTCTTACGGACCAAATTCCTAGAAAGGATCAAAGTCCTCATATGAACATCATCGTGCTAACACTTCTGTTTCACAGGGAAGATCTAAGGGTTATGAATATGTGCATTATTCTTCAAATCATTATGTTCATAAGTCCTCGAAGAATTTCTCGGCTTATTCATATGCTTACTCTAACCCCTCTCATGTGAAACGAAGTGGATTGGCTTCAATGCCACCTTTCTCTTATGGAGCTCGCAGGATGATGAACTCTTTGCTACCCTCCAGATGTGGGTGGTGAAGAAAAAGAACTAATCTCTTATGCAAGGTCAGGTCTCCAAACGAACTTAAAACGTCTAAAGAATTTGCTGGAGACCTGAATATGCTTGAAAGGACGCAAGCTAATCATGAAGAAATGAATTTTCATCTCCCACGTCCTCATACTACTTTACCTATTCTATCGCTTGACGAAATTGATCTGATGAAACTGATGTCATATTCTTCACTGATGAAGTATATGAGTTCGTAAGATGCACCAATTCATCTGCAGGATGATCAACCCAAATCCACTGAGTGGGTCCTCGGTAGTGGATGTACAAATCACATGACTAGTGACAAGAGCTTATTGATGGACACTGCCTTATCTCCATCTCATCTAAAGCATATCACCTATGATGACAAAGGCAAAAGCAATGTATTGGGTCTAGGTAAGGTTGCAATCTCAAAGGATATGGACAAAGTCATGCTTGTCGAGTCCTTAGGGTTCAACCTCATGTCTGTCAATGCTTTGTGATCTTGATATGGTTGTTGTCTTTGGCAAGTATCATTGTGTTGTGATCATGGAAGCTGACAATTCCAAAGTCTTCGAAGGCTTTAGGATAGGAGATTTGTATATTGTTGATTTCTCTACAGGACCACAACCTACTGCATGTCTACTTGGAAAAGCTTCAGAAGGCCTGCTATGGCATCGATGACTTGGTCATGCTAGCATGAGGAACCTGCACACGCTCGCGAAGAAGAAGCATGTCATTGGCATCGAGGGTGTCAAATTCCTCAAGGACCATCTGTGTGGAGCTTGTGAAGCTGGGAAAATGACCAAGGCCAAGCATCCCTCAAAGACCATCATGACTACCACTCGTCCATTTGAATTGCTTCACATGGATCTGTTTGGCCCTACTCATTATGGCACATTTACTAATGCTGCATCTTTATATGGCTTTGTCATTGTTGATGACTATTCTCGTTATACATGGGTGCATATCATCACTTACAAAACTGAAGTGCAGGAAGTCTTCAAACGATTTTCCTCGAGGGCTTCAACCAACTTTGGTGTGAAGATCAAGCACATCAGAAGTGACAATGGAACTGAGTTCAAGAATACTGGTCTTGATGATTATCTTGATGAACTTGTTATTACTCATGAGTTATCTGCTCCTTATACTCCTTACTAGAATGGCGTCGTGGAGCGCAAGAACAAGACTCTTGTTGATATGGCACGCACTATGCTTGATGAATACAAGACGCCTCCTTGCTTCTGGCCTGAGGCAATTGATACTGCATGCCACATCATCAACAGGGTATATCTTCACAAATTCTTTAGAAATACCTCATATGAACTCCTCACTAACAAGAATCCCAAGGTGAGTTATTTCAAAGTCTTCGATGCTAAATGTTGGATCATAGATCCTCATCACAATTCTAAATTTGCACCGAAAGCACATGAAGGTTTTATGCTTGGTTATGGAAAGGACTCGCACACCTACAGAGTCTTCAACACCTATCACCACAAGGTTGTTGAAACTGTAGATGTGCGGTTCGATGAAACTAATGGCTTGCAAAGAGAGCACCTACCTCCTGTGCTAGATAAAATACCACCTAAGGAATCCATTAAGTTCAAGGCTACTAAGGATGTCATTCCTACCGAAGAATCTGCTGAAGAAGTCATTCTAGAACATGAAGAAAATCATGCTGGTGCACCTGAAGAAAATGGCTCTAAAGAAAATGCTGAGCAAATTCCTTGTCGTCAACCAGCTCACCCTCGCGTTGCTAATGAAGTGCAGATTGAGAGAATCATCAACGACATAAAAGCACCAGGTCCTCTCACATGCTCAAAAGCTTCACATTTGTCTAAATTTTGTGGGCACTTTGCTTTCGTCTCTATCATAGAGCCCACTAAGGTAGATGAAGCATTTCTGGAGCCTGAGTGGATTCAAGCGATGCAAGAGGAATTACATCAGTTCGAGCTCAACAATGTGTGGGAACTTTTCAAGCGACCTGGCACATGCAAGCACAATATCATCGGCACCAAATGGATCTACCGCAACAAGCAAGATGAAAATGGCCTTGTGGTGAGGAATAAGGCACGGCTTGTAGCTCAAGGCTACACATAGGTTGAAGGAATTGACTTCGATGAAACTTTTGCACCTGTTGCTAGACTTGAGGCTATTCGCATATTACTTTCTTATGCTAACCATCACAATATCATATTATATCAAATGGATGTGAAAAGTGCATTCCTTAGTGGTAAGCTTGAGGAAGAAGTATATGTTGCTCAACCCCCAGGTTTTGAAGATCCAAAGCATCCTGACAAAGTCTTCGGCCTCAATAAGGCCCTCTATGGCCTCAAGAAAGCCCCTCGAGCATGGTATGATACTTTGGAGGAATTCCTCATGAAGAAAGGCTTCAAACCCGGTTCACTTGACCCAACTCTTTTCACCAAAACTTATGATGATGAATTATTCATGTGCCAAATATAAGTTGATGATATCATCTTTGGCTGTATTGACCAATGTTACAGTGATGAATTTGCCTATATGATGAGTGAAGAATATCAAATGTCTATGATGGGAGAATTGAAATTCTTCTTAGGTCTTCAAATTTGTCGGATTACGGGTTCCGGCAAACCCTTGAGGTTTGAACACTAGGGTGCGTGATACGTCCATTTTGCATCATGCTTTTTGTAACATTCCAAATTAGATCATCATGCATATCATATTTTCTTGCATTTTGGTCGATCCTAGAAATTTCACGCAACTCAAGGACCCTTGGAGAGAGAGTTGGAGATTTCGTTATTTTCATATTTGAGTTTTCTCAAATTTTGAAAAGGGGATCATTTGATTTATTTATTTCATCTTCAATTATTTTTTTCCAATATCAAAATATGAGAGGGGGAAATAATATGACTTTTCCCAAATTTAGGAAAAATGAAGATTTAATAAATAAATCAAATTTTTGTTTTTCCGGTGTTTATTTGCATTTTATTTGGATAGGGAAAAATGCGTGTTTTCGAAAATTGCATTCTAGGCCCGGAGAAAAGTTCATTTTGTTCGACTCATTTTTAGAAGTCGGAGAAAATTTACTTTAGGAATTTTGGAGTTCGTTTAGATTTTCTTTCTTTTGTTTTTCTGCGCGCGTAACCGATTTAAAAGAAAAAAAAAGAAGGGACGCAGGCCCAGCCGCCTGGGCCAAGGCCGGCCTAGCAGCGCGCGCCAGCCGCCAGCCACCGCCACCAGGCCGAGTCCCAGAGGGACTCCAAGCCGCCGCCGCCTCCCCTTGCCCCTTCCCCAAGCAAGAGACCCCCCATCCTATATAAATACCAACACCCCCCTCTCCTCCCCAAGCCGCCGCCGCCTCTAGCCGCGCCGCCACCCGCGCCCAAGCCGCAGCCCCGCCGCCGCCTAGCCGCCGCCGCCTTAGCCGCGCCGCCGCCGCCGGAGCCCCTCGCCGGAGCCTCGCCGGAGGTAGCCCCGCGCCGCGCCTCATTTTTTTCCCTGGTTCGGTTTTTCTTAAAAGAACCGTTCCGTTTCTTTTCTGTTTTTCTTTCCGGTTTTTCTTTTCGATTTCTTCTTAGAAAACCCTAGATCGGTTTTCATTCTTCTTTCGGACCGTTCGTCTCAACGAACGTGATCACCGATTTTTCCCGGTTAACGACGCCCGTTCGTTTAACCGTTCGTCTCTTTCTTTTCGTCGGATTTATTCCGCGATCGTGATCTCAGATCCGATCTTCGTTCCAGTCTTTCTTGTCGCTCGTTTATCGGAATCAGGTGATTCAAGCGCCTGGAGTTTCGTTTCGAAACCGCCGTTCCGACTAATCAACTTAAACAAGTTTTTGCTACGGTAAAATTTGACCTAGTTTCAACTTGCTAGAACCGAGTTGTTTTCTTCCGCCGTTTGTTTTTCCGTCGTCTGTTCAGTTTTTTTCCTTTCTTTGCAACCGGAGTTCTTAAGTTGAACTTTCTGGTTCGTTCTCTTGTTCGAGTTTTACCTGTGCATTAGATGAGTACTTATTGTGTGCTTGTTGTTTGTCTGCGATAGATCACCCGGATTGCGCCGCTTGTTACTTCGAAACCCTAGGACTCGCGGATTCTCAGCAAGGCAAGTAACATTTTGATCATACCTTTTCTACAACCCATGTTTTATTGCATTAGATCAATCCTCTCACATTGCATGATTAGGATCTAATTAAATTGTGGGATGGGAAGTAGATGAGGTAGTACCTATTACCTGTTTATTATGAAACCTTTGGGAGTTACTTCTACGTTTGCTTATTATGCCATGCTATGCTAGTAGACGTGGATTGGGTGAGTGATATCCATGACAGATGTGAGTTTATTAATTTTAATGGTTTATCTAAGGTGGCAACTTAAACACACATCTGGGTGGATTGAGGCACCTGGTTTCTATCAGGACTTGCCTGTTTTATTTTGGACCGCCACCCAGGCTCAAAGGGATCATAAGATCATTCATGCTAGTAACTTCCGTGTGCAGCCACAAGCCATTATGGGCTCTGGCATAGTTGATTAAGTCGTGTGAACTCTTACAGTGGTAGACTAGCAGATGTAGGGGATGTAGGTGGTACGGTCTACCCGATCGTAAGGTGCTAGCGCTTCTGAAAGACTATGTCTCGGTCATCCGTCTTCTCAAACACCATGTAGTGCGAGAAATCCAACGGAGGCGATCGAGTCTTGTGGGGAAAAGTGCGCAAACCTCTGCAGAGTGTAACAAACTAATCATGATTAGCCGTGTCCCCGGTTATGGACAACTTGAGTATCTAGTACTTGAATATCATGTGAATCTCATCATGTTACTCTAATTAATATTGTTGGGTTTTAATTGTTCACTTAATTGGGATCGGAATGCTGTCAACCATTCTCGATGTTAACAACTACCATGATAGTTAAATAAATTTATTCCTTTGCGGTAGGGAAAAACTGGCTTTACGAAAAATTGTAACCATAGAGCTTTCCACCAGCCATACATGCATATAGTATAGCTCATTGCTGTTCATTACTCTCTATGTGTTACATTGCCAGCATATTCCATGTGCTGACCCGTTTTCGGGCTGCAACTTTCATGTTGCAGACTTTTCAGACGGCGAGTAAGGTGCTTTTAGGTCGTGGTTCTATACTCAGTGATGCCGTTGGAGTTGATGGACCCATTTATCTTCCGAGTCTTCCGCTGTTATCGTTATTAGTTGGCCTTAAGCCATATTTATTGTAATAAGTTCTCTTTGAGACAACAATGTAATAAGTGTGTGATTGCCACTCTGCGATAAATCCTTCGATGTACTGTGTGGTGTCAGCATTACTGATCCAGGGATGACACCGGAGCACAGTAGACTTGACCCATTTCGGTCGGGTCGCTACACTTTTATATCGATATTTATTGCATTATGGGCTGTTATTACACATTATGTCACAATACTTATGCCTATTCTCTCTTATTTTACAAGGAATACATAAAGAGGGAGAATGCCGACAGCTGGGATTCTGGGCTAGAAAAGGAGCAAATATTAGAGACCTATTCTGCACAGCTCCAAAAGTCCTGAAACTTCACGGAAGACATTTTCAGAATATATAAAAAATACTAAGTGCAAGAAGTTCACTAGGGGGGCACACCCTGCCCACGAGGTTGGGGGCGCGCCCTACCCCCTGGGCGCGCCCCCTACCTCGTGGGCCCCCTGGTGGCCCTCTGATGACCATCTTCTGCTATATGAGGTCTTTCGATGAGGAAAAAATAATAAGCCATCTTCTCGGATGAAACTCCGCCGCCACGAGGCGGAACCTTGGCGGAACCAATCTAGGGTTCTGTGGAGCTGTTCTGCTGGGGAAACTTCCCTCCGGGAGGGGGAAATCATCGCCATCGTCATCACCAACGCTCCTCTCATCGGGAGAGGGCAATCTCCATCAACATCTTCACCAGCACCATCTCCTCTCAAAACCCTAGTTCATCTCTTGTATCCAATTCTTGTCTCCAAGTCCGGGATTGGTACCTGTGGGTTGCTACTAGTGTTAATTACTCCTTGTAGTTGATGCTAGTTGGTTTATTTGGTGGAATATCATATGTTCAGATCCTATATGCACATTAATACCCCTCTGATTATGAACATGATTATGCTTTGTGAGTAGTTACGTTTATTCCTGAGGACATGGGAGAAGTCTTGCTATTAGTAGTCATGTGAATTTGGTATTCGTTTGATATTTTGATGAGATGTATGTTGTCTCCCCTCTAGTGGTGTTATTTGAACGTAGACTACATACCACTTCACCATTATTTGGGCCTAGAGGAAGGCATTGGGAAGTAATAAGTAGATGATGGGTTGCTAGAGTGACAGAAGCTTAAACCCTAGTTTATGCGTTGCTTCATAAGGGGTTGATTTGGATCCATATGTTTCATGCTATGGTTAGGTTTACCTTAATACTTTTGTTGTAGTTGCGGATGCTTGCAATAGAGGTTAATCATAAGTGGGATGCTTGTCCAAGTAAGGACAGCACCCAAGCACCGGTCCACCCACATACCAAATTATCAAAGTACCGAACGCGAATCATATGAACGTGATGAAAACTAGCTTGACGATATTCCCATGTGTCATCGGGAGCGCTTTTCTCTATATAAGAGTTTGTCCAGGCTTGTCCCTTGCTACAAAAAGGATTGGGCCACCTTTCTGCACTTTATTTACTTTTGTTACTTGTTGCTCATTACAAATTATCCTATCACAAAACTATCTGTTACCACTTATTTCAGTACTTGCAGAGAATACCTTGCTGGAAACCGTTTATCATTTCCTTCTGCTCCTAGTTGGGTTCGACACTCTTACTTATCGAAAGGACTACGATAGATCCCCTATACTTTTGGGTCATGAAGACTCTTTTCTGGCGCCGTTGTCGGGGATTGAAGCGCCTTTGGTAGGTGGAATTTGGTAAGGAAAAATTTATACAATGTGCTGAAATTTACTGTCACTTGTTACTATGGAAAGTAATCCTCTAAGGGGCTTGTTTGGGGTATATTCACCCCGACTAGTAGAGCAAAGAGTTGCTCCTCAACCTACTGAACCTACTGAAAATGAAAATGAAAATGTATGCATTGAAATTCCTTCGGGTATGTTAGAAAAACTGCTAGCTAATCCTTCTGCAGGAGACGGAACAATGCATCCTGATGAGCACCTAATATATGTTGTTGAAGTTTGTGGATTATTTAAGCTTGCAGGTGTACCCGGAGATGTTGTTAAGAAGAAGGTCTTCCCTTTATCTTTGAAGGAAGATGCATTGACATGGTATAGGCTATGTGATGATACGGGGTCATGGAACTACAAACGATTGAAATTGGAATTTCATCAGAAGTTTTATCCTATGCATCTTGTTCACCGTGATTGCAATTATATATATATATAGGCCTCGCGAAGGAGAAAGCATCGCTCAAGCTTGGGGGGGCTTAAATCAATGTTATATTCATGCCCCAATCATGAGCTCTCAAGAGAGATGATTATTCAAAATTTATATGCTTGGCTTTCTGATAACAATCGCACCATGCTCGATACTTCTTGTGATGGCTCTTTTATGACGAAGACTATTGAATTCAAATGGGATTTATTGGAAAGAATTAAACGCAACTCTGAAGATTGGGACCCCGACGAAGGTAAGAAGTCAGGTATGACACCTAAATTTGATTGTGTTAAATCTTTTATGGATACCGATGTTTTCCGTAAATTTAGCACTAAATATGGACTTGACTCTGAGATAGTAGCTTCTTTCTGTGAATCTTTTGCTACTTATGTTGATCTCCCCAAGGATAAGTGGTTTAAATATCATCCTCCCATAGAAGTAAAATTAGCTGCACCTATTAAAGTTGAAGAAAAGACTATCACTTATGATGATCCTATTGTTCCTACTTCTTATGTTGAGAAACCACCTTTCCCTGTTAGGATAAAGGATCATGCTAAAGCTTCCACCGTGGTTCGTAAAAGCAATATTAAAACTTATACACCTCCTGAGCAAGTTAAAGTTGAACCTAATATTGCTATGGTTAAAGATCTCTTGTCTGATAATATTGATGGGCATGTTATTCATTTCCTTGATGAGACTGCTAGAATTGCTAAACCTTGTGCTAAAGATAAAAACAGACCTGTGGTAGGCATGCCTGTTATTTCTGTTAAAATAGGAGATTATTGTTATCATGGCTTATGTGGTATGGGTGCTAGTGCTAGTGCAATACCTTACGACTTATACAAAGAAATTATGCATGATATTGCACCTGCTGAGATAGAAGATATTGATGTCACAATTAAACTTGCCAATAGAGATACTATTTCACCAATGGGAATTGTTAGAGATGTTGAAGTCTTGTGTGGGAAAACTAAATATCCTGCTGATTTTCTTGTTCTTGGTTCCCCACAAGATAGCTTTTGTCCCATTATTTTTGGTAGACCATTCTTAAACACTGTTAATGCTAAGATAGATTGCAAAAAGGATGTTGTTACTATCGGTTTAGATGATATGTCTCATGAATTTAATTTCTCTAAATTTAGTAGACAACACCGTGAAGAAGAATTACCTAGTAAGGATGAAATTATTGGTCTTGCTTCTATTGCCGTAGCTCCTAGTGATCCTTTAGAACAATATTTGCTAGACCATGAAAATGATATGTTTATGAATGAAAGAAGGGAAATAGATGAAGTATTCTTTAAACAGGAACCTATTCTGAAACACAATTTGCCTGTTGAAATCCTAGGGGATCCTCCTCCACCCAAGAGTGATCCCGTGTTTGAGCTTAAACTATTGCCTGATACTCTTAAATATGCTTATCTTGATGACAAAAAGATATATCCTGTTATTATTAGTGCTAACCTTTCAGAGCATGAGGAAGAGATATTATTGAAAACTCTAAAGAAGCACCATGCTGCTATTGGGTATACTGTTGAGGATATCACTACTGGGCATAAACCGGCCTATCTGGGCCGGGTTAACTTCATCAGTAGTTAATTATGTTAAAGCCCAAGAAGGCAGATGAGAGCTCAAGGCCCATAGTCGGTTCAAGGCATGTAGCCGTAAACCGGCGTTAGTATTTAACTTGTATTATAAGTTAGGAATAAATAGAGACCAAACCGGACACATCTATGAGCCGGTATTGGGACTCTGTGAACCGACGGGCGTCACCCGTGTATATAAGGGGACGACCCGGCGGCGGTTCAAGGACAACACACAACAACTCGAGACATAGGCGAAGCTTGTTTGCTCCCTAGTCATCGAAACCCCATCAATACCATCACAACTAGATGTAGGCTTTTACCTTCATCGAAGGGGCCGAACTAGTATAAACTCTCTTGCATCCCTGTGTCTGCTTTAACCCCTTCAAGCTAACCCGTCGCGATGGCTCCACGACTAAGTCCTTTCTCTAGGACATCTACCGTGACAAAACCACGACAGTTGGCGCCCATCGTGGGGCTATCGCACGATGGTTTCAAGTTCTTGGAGGGCCGCTTTGAAGGACTCGAGGGCTACGCTGTGGGCCGGATGACTAAAGTCGTCGCGGCAAGATCTACATCGATGATGCAGGATGGGGCCCCAAGGTCGGCTCAGTTGAGTACGGGTACCGGGTCCCCTTTGGTGGCATACATGTTTTCATCGGCAAGATCGGTGAACCGGGCCCTGAGCCGGACATCTGCACCGACCTCGTCGAAACGGCTCAGCGTGCGCGGTCCGCCCGGGTTAAACTGGCCGTGAAGCGTGCCTTCGTGGGAGTCATCCATGGAGGAAGTTACGAGGATGGATCGGAATCTCGCGGCGAGACCGTCGTTTATTCCGGCAACGAGTCATCAACCGGAGAAACCAAATCTCTATATCAGCTACAAGATGGCCGGATTGGGGGCTGTTTCGATGGCGACAGTATTCCAGACCCCTCTGATCTACCCAACCGAGTTGGAATATTCATGGCCGGCACACAAGCAGCGCTTCATTCTTCGACCGCTGCGCCAATAACCTCCGGTTCAGCAGCGGCGACAGCTGCCGGGGCAGGAAGCTCTACACGCCCGCCGGCTCAAGTTCTATCATATCTATTTGATGCATTGGCTGCGCTTATGGCAGAAGCTAATCCGGCGGATCAGGAAGTCCACAACGCGGAGATTGCGAAGGTGAAGGAATAGATCACCCAGGCCAAGGCGGACCTGGCAGCTGAGAGTGCCAGGATGACCACGGAGCGGGCCGCTTTAGACGCACAAGCCTACATGCTCATATTGGACCAGAACGCGTCGCATGAAGTCATGAAGAGGAAGTACCGATCCCGTTTGCCTTCGGTTTTCGAGGCCAGAGACCTTTTCAACACCCCAGGAGCAGGAACCAGTAATCCGCTGGAGGAAAACCGGCCGGAAGCTCCGGGGACCGGTGCGCCGGTTCAGCCCCGTCCGATGAATCCGCCTCGTCAAAACACTGTTATACCCCAGGCTGTTTCGACACCTCCGGGTCACTACTCCAACCCAATGGACAATCTTGTTGCCGTTACTGCACGGCTGGAGGCCATTCCAATTGAAGGCGACTCACCGCAGGCGATAGAGACACGACGGGTCAAGGAGCTTCTTAGGACAGCTTTGGACCAACATGAAGCATACTCATACAGCCGCGACCGGATCCACTCGACCCCTCATCCAAGCCGGAGCTATAGCACGCGTATGGATGAACCAACAGTATCAAGTAATGAACGACATGGAGCACCCCGCGGCAACAATCCGGCAGGTGGTGCTGATAACGCTCAGGAAGTGGTGGACCGGGCCCGAGCATGCAGGGAGGCCGAGCTAGCCGCACAGTATTAGGCTCGGCAGCTTACACCGGTTCGTCCAACTATTTCGGTTGAACCCGGTGTTACTTCTAGCTCTTTGGGGGTGCCTTGCCTTGTCCCCGCTTTACGCAATGTGCGCCTGCCCAAGGATTTCAAGGGCCCGCGCAAGGTACCAAATTACACGGCGGATCAACTCCCAGAGACATGGGTGGAGAGCTATGAGATGGCCATGGAGATGCTTGATGTGGATGATGCGGCATGTGTGAAGTACTTCACCATGATGCTTGAAGGAACGGCCCGCACTTGGTTAAAAAGCTTACCGGCCAACTCTATCAGTTCATGGGCCCAATTACGAGCCCAGTTTATCAGTAATTTCAAGGATACATGTAAGTAGCCTATGTCGATAGTGGACTTAGCTGCCTGTGTCCAGGAGGAAGGAGAATCGATGACTCATTGGGTGCGCCGGGTCTCACAAGGTTTGCATTCATTAGACCACATCAACGCTGACAGCAGTCTTAACCCTAGAAGGCAACTGCCGGTTTGGGCCCCTAAAGCTGAAGTTGGGACGGATGAAGCGCCATTGCACTGACATGGGGACCCTCATGGCCGCTTTGGTAAAGTATGCTGATTCTGATAGTACCAAGGATCCCGAATCTGATGATGACAAGGCAGGGAAGGGAAAGAGGAACAACAACTCCAAAGGTCAGCAACATCATTTGGCAGGCAATGGTGGTGGAGGCAAGCGTAAAGCGGATGGTAACATGGACTTTGTGGCTAATACCAACACGCAGGACAAGGGCCAGCGACGTAAGGGTAAACCGCCAAATCGCAGTGAGGCACCCAACCCTAACCCGGACCGCCTAAATTATCTACTGAGCCAGCCCTGTCCAAGACATGGGATGAAGGAGGTGCCAGCAAACCAC